>NC_142809.1:35274444-35503193 GCF_049724085.1 Artemia sp. Qi Xiang Cuo
CACATGCCTATGAAAGACTAAGAAATCCAGCTCAGAAAAGTCAAAATAGCAAACTACATATCCCAAATCATCGGTTTCAGTCAACACACACCAACGAAAGACTAAGAAACCTAGCTCAGAAAAGTCAAAAATAGCAAACTATTCATCCCAGACTATTGGTTTCAGACATCATTCACCTACGAAATACTAGAAAACCTTAGTTCAGAAAAGCCTGAAATAGCAAACTATACATCCCAAATCATAATTTTCTGACAACGCATACCTATGAAAGGCTAAGAAATCCAGCTCAGAAAAGTCGAAAATAGCAAACTACACATCCCAAATCATAGGTTTCAGACACCACTCACCTATGAAAGACTAAGAAATCCAACTCAGAAAAGTCAAAAATAACAAACTACATATCCCAAATCATAAGTTTCACTCAACACACATCAACGAAAGGCTAAGAAACCTATCTCATAAATGCCTGAAATAGCAAACTACTCATCCCAAACTATTGGTTTCAGACAACATTCACCGAGGAAATACTAGAAAACCTTAGCTCAGAAAAGCCTGAAGTAGCAAACTACACATCCCAAATCATAGGTTTCAGACAACACACTTCAACGAAAGACGGGTGCTCGGGGAGAGCCTTTGAGGGTCTGTGGGTCCCTTGAGGGTCGGTGGTTCTTTGGGAGCTCGGGGGACCTTTGGGGACCGGGGGATGGGCTTTGGGGTCCGGAGATGGCATTTTTGGGTCTGGGTGGGCCTTTGGGGCGCCGGGTGGGCCTTTGGATGCCTGGGGGACATTTGGGGACCGGTGGAGGGCCTTTGGGGGCACAGGGAGGGCGTTTGGGGGTCTGGGGGGCACTTGAGGACCGATTGGTCCTTTGGGAGCCCGGTGAACCTTTGGGGGCCGGGGGAGGGCCTTTGGGGGTCCGGGGGCCAGTTGGGAGCCTGGGGGACATTTGGGGACCGGTGGAGGGCCTTTGGGACCCTGTTGGTCTTTTGGGAACTCGATGGGCCTTTGGGGGGCCCGGGGATGGCCGTTGAGGGTCTGGGGTGAGCCTTTGGGGGCGCCGGTGGCCCTTTGGGAGCTTGGGAGACCTTTGAGTGTCCGGGGGCAGTTGGGGGCCTGGGGGACATTTGGGGACCGGTGGAGGGCCTTTGGGAGCTTGGGGGGGCCTTTGAGGACCGGGGGCTTCCTTCGTGGTTGGGGTAGGAGGATTGGAACCCTTTGGGGTTGGGTTAGAGGACCTCACAACACTGTTCAAATGAAACTTGTGTATTATAACGACCACAGAGTTTCACCTTTAAATTCTCTTCTAAAATCTCTTCAAAAATCTTCTTTTAAAATGTCTCTATCTGTTTCGCCGAAATAGTTCCATAACCTGTCTAAAACGGTTTCGCCCAAATAATCCCTAAACGCAAATTCAGCGTGTTCCTTTGTTATTGGCATCTCTGTGCTAACGCATTTCAAATTAATAGGAAACCTTCTCGCGCGCTAAAACAATTCATCGCTAAGATGTTTCTTGCCTAAGTGTTTCCATGGCCTGGGGTTATTAATATCCTTTGGAGTTCGACCAGTAGAACTGTTCCCGAGGCAAAGACATTAATGACTTGGATCTATTCCTGGAGCAGTACCTGTCAGACATTACTAAACTTTGCCCGGAAACAATTTGATTAATGACTGACAGCAAAGTGAGAAAAATACTGTTTTTCCATTCTCACTGACAAAAACCATGAAACATACATAAATTGCTGTTGACATCCATGAAAGTGAGAAAGTTCCTGTTTTTTCATTCTCACTGACAAAAACCATAAAAACATACAAAAATGTGAGAAAGTTCCTGTTTTTTCAAATTCTCACTGACAAAAACCATAAAACATCCATAAAACCATCCATAAATGTGACAAAGTTCCTGTTTTTTCAAATTCTCACTGACAAAATCCATAAACCACGTGGTTCTATGCCCATATATGGTGTGGGTACAGTATTCTATGCCCATATATGGACTCCCGCTGGGAGTAGCACCCCCCTTTCTACTTAGATCCATCAAAAGAATCAGCTTGTTATATTGATTCTAAATATACAAGATTCATCAAGTTTAGTGCTACCCACCAGAGCCTGACAAAATTTACCTGATTTTAGAAATAGAGGAAAAACATCCCCTGAAAATCACTAATGAAAATCCTAATGAAAATCGCACCATCAGTTTAGCGTACCAGAGACCCCTACTGTAGAACTTTCGAACTCCTCTACACAGAAATGTGGATTTTTTCTATTTTTGACTGAAGACATATCACGGATGCTTGTTTATTTTTGGTTGTTTTTTTTTTTTTTTTTTTTTTTGCTTTTTTTTTCCAGGGGTGATGGTATTGAAATAATGATCCTAGAAGATCAGAAGAGGGTGCATTCGAACGGAAATTAAAAGTTTTACTGCTGTCTTAAAGTGGCTAAAAAGATTTAAGGGCAACTGGCCCCCCTTCCACGCCCATTTTCCCCGAAGTTATTTGATCAGGATTTTGAGATAACCATTCTGTTTAGTATAGTTGAAAGATAAGATAAATATGTCTTTGGGGGTAAAATGGCCCCCACAGTACGTGCGGCCTATGGGAAGTATACAGACATTTTTATGGGGGTTGTGCTTGGGGTGGATTTCCATATGGAGAATTGTCCTTGGGGAGGGATATTTTCGGGAGGGGGTTGAATTTTCGAAGGAAAATTTTACACTGGGGGGATTCTACAGAATTCCTATACGAAATTCTTTTTAATTGTCTTATATTCTCTTTGCCAACTCAAATTTGCATGTGGAGATGTTCTGGGGGAAATATTCGGGGGTTATTTTCCCCGTGTTTTGGCTTCCACGAAAGGGGACATTTCCTGAGTTATCGAAAAACCGATTAGAGATTAAAGTCTTTTTCAAATGAAAGTATGCTAAGTAGAATCTTTCAGGTTTAATCGTCTGAAACAAATTTTACAGGGAGTGGGGATTTCATGCAAGGATGGAACTGTCTGGAGGAATTTGACGGGGGGGGGGGGTCTAACAAAAACTTTTCAAAAAATAACAGCTTTATAAAACTTTTCAAAAAATAACAGCTTTAATAACAGTGCTAACAGCTTTATGGACAGCTTAAAAGCTGATTAATGGACAATTCTTCTGGGCTTGGTATATTTTGACGGGCGTCTTCGGGCTAAAAAACCTCTTCCTAGCTAGTTTATCTACTATGGGCTGCCTCCCCGTAGTAGAATAACATTTGTAGGCATGAATATCTAATGAGTCGGAGGTAATAGGCTTGAGATTGTTTGTGCAGGATTTCGACTCTTGTTGATAGAAGGGCATCGCCAAGTGCTGAAAACCATGTTGTGACCAAGATGGGCCCAGGATTACACAAATCCTCCATTCATGGAGGTCCCAGGGACTTCTTGCTGTCCGGTTCTAAGCCGGCATAAGCACTTCGGTGGCCGAAGATATGTGATCCCCGTCCTGCACTGGTATCCGGGATCATTGCTTTTCCTGAGGCCAAAATAATTTCAATGGTTTGAAGAACATGAAAATTCGAACTTGGAATGTTACGACGTAAAAAAATGACCATCGTATGGACATTTTGACTGACGAATTCAGACGATTCGAACTGGACTTATTAGGAGTTTCAGAAACTCATATCCCAGGGATAGGAAACATGAAATTTGGTGAAATAGAATTTAATTACTCAGGCAGGAAGGATGGGATGCATAGACTGGGATTAGGGCTTATGATGAATAAGGAAGCTGCTAAGTCTTGTGTAGGCTGGGAAGGTATTAATAATAGAATATTAATTGCTCATTTTATGACTAAAAAGTTCTTGGTATCAGTTATAGTAGTATATGCCCTGTAGAACCGACTAACGGAGATACTAGTGACTCAGATGAAATTTACTTACAGTTACAGGAGCAAATAGACAGGATCCCAGGAAAAAATATGATGTTTATACTAGGAGATTATAACGCCCAGGTCTGTAGAAATAGGGATAAATAGTATCCTAGCCTAGGTACATTTGGTGTAGGAAAAGAAAACAGTAATGAATACAGATTTTTGCAATTTTGTAGGCATAACAATCTAGTTATAATCAATACGGTGTTTGGTCATAAAATGGCTCATAAGTTAAAATGCTATTCATGTGATCGTAAGACAGCAAACCTTACTGATTATGGTATTGTAAACCGAAGACTGGCAAGATCAGTACAAGATACTAGGGTATATAAGAGTGCTGTTGTTGATGTTAAAAGTAAAGATCATCATTTGGTAGTGTCAAGGGTTAATTTAAAGCTGAAGTTTCGGAAGGGTAACTATCTCCTGGGAAGTTATGATGTTGGTAGACTCCAGGATGAGAATTTGAGAGAAACTTTCCAGGAACAGTTGAATACTAAAATTGAATTTTGATAATATGGAATATGGTTGAACTAATTTTAAAAACGTAATTTGTGAAGTTGCTGAAGGTATCTTAGGGAAGAAAGCTAGGACTGGAGCTAAGAATATTAGTGAAAAATATTTATGTTTAATAGAAAGGAGAAAGGACTTTTACAAGAATTATCTGAGTCATACGTCATATGAAAACAAAAAGAATGTAAAGAAAGTGAAGAAAGCATTAAAATATGAACTAATGAGGTGTGAAGTGGAGAACACGAATAAAATTGCCGAGGATCTGGAAGATGCAGCTAGACGGCATAATAATAAAATATTGTACTGGCATGTTAATAAATTGAGAGGGAGTAGTCAATCCGGACTTGTTCCAGTTAAAGATAGGAATGGGGACACAATTAGCATAAGGAAAGAATTAAAGAGAGATGGGCAGAATATTTTGAGAATTTGCTAATCCGAGATAGAGTTGCAGGAAAAGATATAGAGGAAAACGAAAAAGTTTGTGATATCTTGAACGTGAAGGGAGATTTATTTTGTGAGGAAGAATTAGGGACAGTACTAAAAGTATTAAAAAATAATAAGGCTCCAGATGCTGATAGGGTGGTAGATGAGTTTCTTAAATAGGGTGGCTCTGAGGTTAGATATAAGTTACTGAAGATTATGAATATGATTTTTGAAAAAGGGGAAGTATCTAACGATTTCAGGAAAACCTTAATTATGCCACTTTATAAGAAAGGTGATAAAACAGAGGGTGGTAATTATCGAGGAATTGGTCTGGTCTCTGTAGGTAGCAAATTACTTAGTAATATGAAACTCTTTAGACTGAGAGATGCCGTAGATAAAGTTTTAAGAGAAGAACAATGCGGTTTTAGAAGAGTTAGAGGATGTGTCTATCAAATTTTTACTCTTAGATTAATAACTGAGAAGTGCCTGAGTTGCCAAACACCTTTGTCCCTCGGTTTTATAGATTATGAGCAAGCGTTCAATTCTATTGATAGAACAACTTTAGTAAAGGTTTTCTCCTTGTATGGTATACCAGACAAATACATTAAAGTGATCAGTGCTATGTGCGAGAGTAACACTGCTGCGGTTAAGGTAGGAAAAAAGGTTAGAAGCTGGTTTTGTATTGAATCATGAATTAAGCATGGTTGTGTTCTATCCCCATTTATATGGATTATTTGAATGGACTTTGTCTTAAGGAGCACAGGAAAGGCAATGGGATACCACGGCATAAAATTGGGAGGAATAAGTTTCCTGGACTTAGATTATACTTATGATTTAAGCATCCTAGATGAAAACGTAAGCCAAATGAATGAACTTTTAGAGGTTTTGTGAGTTCAGGGTGCCAGAATAGGTTTGAAGATTAATGTTAAGAAGACTAAGTCACGAATGCTAGGAATAAGCGAAAATGAAAAGGTGACTTTGGGTAATAAAAAGATTGATCAGGTGGGCAGCTTCACTTACCTTGGTAGTATTATTAGTAAAGATGATTGGAGCAGTGAAGATGTTAAAAGTAGAATAGCCAAGGCTCAGGGTGTTTTTTCACGGTTAAAAAAAAAAGTTTGGAAGAACTGGAAGTAAAGTCGGCAAATCATGATTAGAATATTAGAAGCTACAATGATGACAGTGGTCAAATTGGCTCTGAAGCATTGGCGCTCCGAAAAGCGGATGAAGATTTGCTAGATGTTTTCCAGAGATATTGCTTAAGGATTGTTCTGGGTACACGGCTGACAAACCATATTTCAAACAATAGGCGGTACGAAAAATGTGGTTCAATACCGCTCTCTAAGGCTATAATGAAAGAAAGGTCGAGGTGGCTAGGGTACGTTGTGTGGCTTAAGGATGACAGATTGCCAAAGATTGCTCTTTTCCACCAACCGTCTAGGGCTAAACGGAAAGCAGGTAGTCCTCGTCTGGGGTGGAGGACGTCATAAAGAAAGATTTAAAGGAAACGGGAACTTCGGTGGAGATTGTAAAAACGGAGGCTTTAAATAGATTGGGAAGGAAGAGGAGCGTGCATAACTGTGTTGGCCACAGGCCCCTTGGTGCTGTGGTGAAATTTTAGTAGTAGTAGTAGTAATAGTAACAGCTTTAGCGTAATGAGCAAGGTATTGAGGAGGGGGGAACCCGTCATGTATGGAATACTTTTTGTTCATTTTGAGTTTTAATGTTGCTCCTTACTTTCAGTTAAAAGAGCTTGTTTTTTTTAATATTTTAATGGAGGCGCTGTGGGTAATTTTTTCGGTGGGAGACACCAAATGCCTGAAAGACCACATTTCAACACGCAAATCGTCGAGACCCCCTTGAGCCTTCAGATTAAAATAGGAAATATCATGGAGGGGGGGAGTAAGAATTAATCTCTTATCTCCGTTCATTTATACTAAGCCCGAATGAAAGTGCGCTGCGGGGTGATACCTCCTTCTTATTGTAGAAAATGTTTCTGGCATTAATTTTAAAGCTTCATTTAGCTAAATCAATCTCGGTTTCTGCTATCCGGCCCTCCTCTAACCCTTATGATACCGAACCAAAATTTTGAGATATCTGTTATATTCAACAACTTTTAAATGTCTAATGAGTTTACCTTTGGGGTTGATATTACTTCCCACATCCCCAGTGTTAACCTTTAACTTGCCCTGCTATTATAACTATATCTTCAGACACCCGTAAAAAGGATTAAAATAAAGTAAAAATGTAAAAATAGGATATTCTAGAACACTTATTCTGCCTATATTTTGGAATACTGCTAAAATATTCAGAAATCCCTTCTGTTCTTCATTTCTTGTATTTATCATACTAGTTCTGTGGCTGCTCAATTTTGCGTTTGAGAGGATTTCCCACGGGGTGTATTTCCAGGGGGTATTACCCAGGGGGGATAATATTCCAAGGGGGAGGATATTTTTTGGGAGCGTATTTCCCGTGAGTGGATTTTTTGGGGGGGGGGGGAGGAATACGCCTAGTACGATGCAAAAACTTCCCACTAAAAGAATAGATTCCCGGGGTTGAGTGCATATCACTCCAATATAATTGAGGACATATGACGAAAAAGTGCTTAATTTTTTACCAAGAATGTATTATTTGATACATCAGCCTCCCCCTCCTCCCTGTGGTCGAATATACAAATTTGGCTGTTTGGTGCAAGGAGGTAGTAAAATAACCAATATTTACTTATGTTTGCTATTGATTTTTCCCAGAGCATCAAAATGCCAGTTGGCATTCACAATGATATTTTAATTATATCGAAATTTAGCTACCGCTAATTTGCGTCAATCAGAATTTTTCAGCCAATCTTTCTAAAAAATAGGATTGTCTTGAATTAGAGCTACCCTTAATTAAAGAGACTCCGTAAAGTTTACAGATGTAGCTGAAACAAAATCACCTTATTTGGTATTCACATGATATTTTTATCTCCCTTTCCCCGTAATTGGCACTGTATGCACACTCGAAATTAAATGTGTTGAATACCCTTCAGAGGAGGTTACGATGACTTCTTTCTGCGACATCTAATTCCTGTGTTATGTGACTATTGCAACTTATTACACTAGTTTGTACGACCCATCATTCTAAATCCAACAAACAATGTTAGGATTATATTTAAGATTATTGTGATTAATTTGAAGTGGGGATTCTTCCATTATTAGCTAAAGGCGACACTAGCTTGTATTTTCGATTGTCTCCTCGCCTGTCAAGAATGATGTTATTACAGCATTAGTCGAGGATTTAGGGGAAACAAAATGCCTTGATCCTGCCGCGTTAAAAGGCAATCCCCTAAGAGAGGTTGATGAATTACTTTTCAGAAATGTTGAAAAAGGGGAAATTTTGGGATTCCTGCTTGACTAGAGACATGATATAATTTGATAAATTTGTTCTTAAGAGGATAAGATCAGTGTCTGTCTCACTATAAATTAATCTGAAAAAAGTTTTATAAGAAACGGGTCTTCCAACGAAAAGTAAAGAGCCATTTTAAACATAAGAATAGCAGAACAAGCCAGATAATAATTTTAACTCCAAACGAAGAGAAATTATCATCAATGAACAGTAGAAACCAAAAATGAACACAAATTAAGGTGAATAATTTATCAAACATATAGACAAGACATATTATTATAGTTGAAAAACGAATTGCAGACCAAATTTAAATTAAAATCATTATCCAGCCAAACATAGAACGAACAGAAAGTACCGAAAAACGCGATTAGGGCTACACCCCCCTAAATAATATAAAAACCAGAACGTCATCAGCAACTTATTGAAAATGATTTGTATAATAGTCTTCTAACAGGTGCATTGCGCCTTCCCTGGGTGGTTGTTGTGTTTAATTTTTATCGTATGAGTTTTGTAAATAAAACAGTCAATTCATATATTTAATTTCTGACCGTTTTTCAAATAATGCCAGAAAATCCCCTTTGTTCCACCCCAGGTAAAATAACCCGGAACATTTCACGCGGAACCTTTTTTCCCCTTGCAAAATCCCCCCCCCCCATAACCACAGATAATTCCACCCAAAATATTTCACTTGTTTTTGGCCACCGCACCCTCTCGTTTCAAACAAAAAATGTGAAGTGTCCTTACCTTGTCCTTCTCCTCAAGACTTCAAAAGTTTCATCTCGATTCCCACCTGTCGTTCCTGAGGTATTGCAGCCATTTCATCTTGGCAGTCTGGATGTATAGTTTCTGTCAATTTACGTCTGCAAATCCCTTAAAATAAAAATTCAGAGTCTACTTGGCCCGTTTAAACTCTCTTGTCAAATTGATCCCCCAAACTAATTCTGAGACAATATCGATATCCTATTTTGAATATCTTCTTCCGGTATGCGACGGTACTTCACCATGAATAGATTCTAATCCAAAACTGTCTCATAGTGCCAAAAATATTAAAAAGATTGGAGACATATTTTTATAAGCTGCCCCTCAATCTCCTCCCCCAAACCAAGATTCAAGGTCTAATTACCCATCCCCAGCACTCCCCAAAGTTTTCAATTGATGGCCTAAGGCGTTCCCAGTACGTTGCAAACACACTGATTTGATTGGCTATTTTGAACACGTTCCAGATGCTCCTCTACAAAATACTCTTCCCTTTTGTTTTCTTTTTATTTTGTGTTTTCATTTTCTTTTCTGACATTTAGTTACTATGTTTCAGTACAGGCAAAAGCTTAGAGATGGCTTTCGTAGTTGGGAAGATTTTGAGTTGACTTCTCACGTCTAAACATTTCTGTTTGAAAAATTTTTGTTCCACACTCATCCCTAATTATGTTTGAGAAGCTTCAAAGTTAGCTTTTGAAACCTTTCTGGAGTAAAACAAGCTCTTTAGTCCATTTGATTTTTAATGTCAATAAAGTAGAAAGGCAGCATTTGCCATCATCATCTTAGAGTTCCGAAGATGCATTTTGAAACACAACCTTATACACAACTTCTCAATTTCAAAAAATGGTAACTACATTTTTTGGACTGTCAAAATAGTTTTTTTTTTCAATGACTTTTTATCAATATTTTTTTTATCAATATCTTTTGATCTACCTTGCAACTTTGCTCTGAATGATTATAAGGCCCATAGAGGCTTAGGGTGTAAAGATATTTAGGTAGATAAGAGAAAAAAAAATGTAGCTATCCATCCTCCGCTGTCCAAACCCCTAAACAAAACTGAGGATCACTTAACCCTCCCAAGTGATTGAGTTCCTTCCCAAGTATCTACATCAGCTCCCTTCCACGCGAAGTGGCAGAGGGAAAAATTATGTTTGGGGGAACCAATATCTTTATATAATTTTTCCTTCAATACTGAGGTTCTGTTAGCCCAAGAGCTTCAAGATATAACTTATTATTCCAATTCAGTGGCCTTTGCGTCTCAGCAGTGGTTTCTAAGGAATCGCGACAAAAAGTCTAACTTTAGCTTAAAGAGCCGAGGGTTTAGGAGGGGGAAATGATTTAGGCATCATGGACAAGGTTGCTGCGAAACTTGTTGGGATAAACGTCACAAAAGTATAGTGCGATTCAGCTATGATATTCATGGCGTGGCGGGATGAACGTCACGAAAGTATATGGCGATTCAGATATGATATGCCTAAAAAGCTGCTTAATTTTTGCTGCTGTTCCATAATTTTAGTTGAAAAAGAAGGTTTTCTTAATTTAAAGTCTGGTTGTTTTTCATATCTTGTCCAGGCCCAAACAAGCTGTGATGTGAGGCATGGGCCCCATGAACCCCCCAACTTTTGCTGTTTAAATTGTATATCGTTGAATGGTAGCACGCCGCCTTTTCAATTTTTCTGCCTAAGAATTCAAAAGATTCAAATTTTTCATGTGGACTGCGGAATTTTAAGAGGACAGAAATGAGTATTACTGTTCATATAGATGGAAATTCTGCAGTTCTTTTGATTTTTTTACGCGGTTGAAGCCATCCTATCTCTACAATAGGATTCCCTGACATAAATACATTATACGTATATGTTTAAATACCTTGAAGCGGTTTATATAAATAGCAAACTAGAAATATTATCGTTTAAAATCTCTCAAAATAATGCTACTGTTGGCACTCCCCCCCCCCCCACACCCCCAAGAAATGTTCTAGCGAGGCTCATGATGCCCCACCTTGCCTTTAGCACCTCTGTGCCGGTATACATATGAATTTAGTACTTTATTTTGCATTAAAAAATCCTCACAAGGAAGTACTATTACTTCTCTCCTAGCACCAATATTCAAGTCTGAAACCAAAAATATTCCCGGGAATCTAAGGGATTAGAAGTTAATTTCTACCAATTAAAACGCAATCTTTGAGGAATGTACCCCATGCATCCTTACAAAGTGACCCCTCACAGACCCTTCCTCCATAATATCTGATACGGACTTACCTAGAACTGGGTATAGCTTGGTGAAAAAAAGATGCCTTTTGGTTTAGTTAATTGAAACTTTAAAGTAAATGTCAGATTCATTTTTCTACAATAAGAAGCAAGATGTCACCCCGCAGCATCAGTATTCAGGCTTAGTCTATATGAGAGGAGAAAAAAGGTTATTTTTTACCCCTCCCCCATACCTTTTTCTATATATATATATATATATATATATATATATATATATATCTGAAAATTCATGCAGGCTTTGATAATTTGAGCCCTGAAATGCCCATTTTTCGGCCTATATAATGACCCAGTGCCGCTCCTTCGCTAAAGAATAAAGTGAATCAAACTAGTTCAATGAAGAACTAAGAGCTTTCCTTTAGGTTTTGTACAAGCTTTGCTTCAGGTTTTGTTAAGTTTGTTGTTAATGAATAAACCCTTTCTTTCTTCGAAAAAAAAGAAAAAAAAGATAAATGTCTATATTAGCAACCATTTATCTTGTATAGACTACGTGGCTTTTCAGAAACGAGTGCACCATTGAGAGGCATTACTTCCTCCGCAACTAGAAAGCTCAGATATAAGTTAATACTTTTAAATTGATTGGCTATCTAATAATTTTCAGTCGATAGCAGCTTGGCCCTCTTCGGAGCCAAGTCGTAGCCTGGTGCCACGAAATGGTGGAAAACACCACTATCCCGTGGCATAAGTTTTCTCAAAAAATGAAGAAAAATTCAAGTTCTCTTCTGAATTTTTCCCAAAGAAGAGTAAAAGTTCCACTTTAATTCTGAGTTTTCTCAAAGAAGTGAAGAAAAGTTCAAGTTCTCTTCTGAAGTTTCTCAAAGAAGAGAAAAAAGTTACAGTTCAGTTCTATTTCTTTCCAAAGAAATAAAAAAGAAGTTCCAATTCAGTTCTGAATTTTCGCAAAGACTAGAAAAAACTTTTTTAGAAGATAGAAAAAGTTATACTTCGATTCTGAATTTTTCACCAAGAAGAGAAAAAGTTCTACTTTAATTCTGAGTTTTCTCAAAGAAGTAAAAAAAAAGTTCAAGTTCTCTGTTCCAAAAGTTTATATCTTTCCCTAGTTTGCTTTGCTGATGACTTATTAAACATTGCCCGTGAACTTGGAAGAATTAAAGAAAATTTTAAAATTTTTGTGAAAGAGAGTATGCAGCTATTGGTCTTAAATTCAATGCTTCGAAGTCGAAAGTGCTATTGTTTAACTGGCCTGAAACACACTGAAGCCCGAATCCATCACGCTCGGAAATACTAACATTGCACAAGCTGACCATATTACATATTTAGGGCTACCCATCGGCCAGACACTAAAGCACACAAGAGCACTACTCATTAAGCATCTCGATAAACGAACGGGCTTTGCATATAGCAAAATCATAGTAAAGAAATTCAGTTTTAACTGAATGATACTATCGCGGATCTATAATGCACTGCTCCTCCCTCACCTTTTGTACCTTAACCCATTCTGGCGAAATTTCCCGCAAACTACGAAGCACAAATTACGGTCGATATTCTTTAAATACGCAAAATATCTACTAAGGTTTCCACCCTGGACACGCAAGACTTACCTGACCAGAAAATACAAAACAGATTCTTACAAAACCACAGTCCATAGTAACCAAAAGTTAAAAATCGCGTTTAGAAAAAAGCTACCTAGTGGAAAAAAATTATCATCTGACACTGATTCAGGAATGGGGACTATTGTTTCGGTTCGTCTTAAAAGACGGTGATTTCAAAAAAGCCTGAAACCCCTCGAATATAACGTCAGATCAAAATCAAAAGTACGCCATTGGAATCAGCATGGTCGGAAATCTTATACAGGGAAATTACAGTCCTCCTCCTCGAACAACAAAGAAAATCGCTTTTTTGCATCAGTAGCACTGATATGTCTCCCGATTTTCTTTTTTTTTCTTTATTTTTTTTCTTGCAGGGCTAGGGGGTGGCCAGAGCATCATAGAGAGATTTGTAATAGCTCATTCGAAAGGAAATTAAATTTGCGAGTGCCCTTTTTAAGTGACCAAAAAGTTTGGAGGACAACTAGTCCCCTCCCTCCCTACAGGACTCCTCCCTCCAAAGTCATCCAATCAAAATTGCGAGATAGCCATTTTGTTCAACATAGTTCAAAGACCCAGTATCTATGGTTTTAGTGATGATATGACTCTTGATAGTCCCTGGGGAAAGTGCTGTACGCTGTATTGGTATCTGACGTATCGATATGGGCATATTGTTATTGAGCATTTTTCTATCGCCTGTATCTTAGACAAATTTTTAGTAGCTCATATAACAGATATTGCTTATATATACATCCTTCCTTCCTATAAATTCCACCATCAGCAAGTTCCAAGTGCCACTAAAAAACGACATTTTGGGCGCCTTGTCTCAAGTGGAAAGTCTGGTGCTACTGGGCTGCCAGAACTTTTTAAACTGAGGTTTAATGACTCATTTGAAATCTATTGCTCATATCTACGTGATCTTTATTAATTCTACCATCCGTAAGTGGGATATAGCACTAAAACAGGGGCATAATTTCATCAAAACCCTGGGGGGGGGGGGGGCAAAGGTGGACCAAACTTTCCTAGCTCAAGTGAAAATGTCAGTGAGAAATAGAAAATAAGCCTTATGGTACAGTAAATGCAAAAAATTAGTAAAGAAAACTGGCTCGTTTTTCTGAATTATGCAGGCTTATCTTAGTTTTGACCAGATTTTTGAAGAAACTAAATTTTATCTGGGGGGAAAACTGGGGTCTGGGGAGGCAAACTGGGGTCCAGAGGGGGCAGTTGCTCCCTGCCCCATAACAAATTATGCCCTGACAAAAAACAACACTTTTGGTGTCTCTTTTTAAGTAAACAATGCAAATATTGCAAACGTATAAATAAAATCTATAAAAAAATTCATCAAGATCATTTTACATCGATCTCTTATGTAATTATCTTAACTTTTAGTTACTATGTGTCGTGTTTTGTTCTTTACTAGGTTTTCACCTATATCCGATGAAATTAGCATAGGCCCAATTTATAATTAACTGTATCGGCCCTCTATGTAACTCTTTCAATATTGTCTCCAACTGTGTATTCCTTCATATGGTGGCTCAGTCAGTAGAGCGTAGATCTTGGAATCCCAAGGCGTCAAGTTCAAACCTCATCGGGGCCAAATTTTTCTGTTAATTATAAATGGATGATGCTGGTTTCTAGGAAAGTAAGGTTTTATTACAAACTTTTAGTCTTCCAGTAATATTCAATTATTATAAACTTTACTTTCTGTTCTTTACTTTAACTAGCTGTGGAAAAAGAAAAACCAAAATATAATAATGGGGTGGTACTTGTTCATTATTCGGTATACCATTGAGAAATCAAGCTACGCTTTTTGCTATGGCCGTTGTAGAATGGTCAAGAATCTGTGATGGCAGAATGGTGAGCATAGCTTGTACATGAAAATTCTGTTTTTTTTGTAAAAAGTGATACTAGTTGCCCTCCAGTTTTTTTGGTCGCTTAAAAAGGGCACTATAACTTTTAATTTTCGTTTGAATGAACCCTCTCGCAACATTCTAGGACCACTGGGTCGATATGATCACCCCTGGGAAAAAGAAAAAACAAATAATCACACATGCATGATCTTTTTTCGGGCAAAAATTCAAAATTCCACATTTTTGCAGATAGGAGCTTGAAACCTCTACAGTATGGTTCTCCAATACGCTACATCTGATGGTGTGGTTTCGATTAAGATTCTAGGGCTTGTAGGTGGTGTTTCGCCCTTTTTTCGAAAATAAGGCAAATTTTTTAGGCTCGTAACTTTTGATAGGTAGGCCTAAACTTAATAAAGCTTATGCATCAAAAATCAGCATAAAAATCCAACTCTTTTGATTTATCTTTTGATATCAGAATTCCTTTTTTTGGAGTTTTGGTTACTATTGAGCCGTGTCACCTCTTACTTACAGTTCGTTACCACGAACTATTTCAAAAGCTTGGAAGTATAAACGATATCATCATTTTAATAATTATGGTCCAAAACCCTTAACTGGAGGTTTGCAAGAACACCTCTCGTATGCTCCTCCTCCAAGCCCCCTTAATAAGCTACACAAACTCTGGAGCCAATTTTCGCAAATTAAGTGAAAATGAGAGAAAACTTAAAAACGAAACATATACCAACAAAAGGTAAAGATGTACTAAAGAAAGCTGTCCTGTTTCAGTGGATGCTTGAATTATGAGTAGGGTAAGAGATACCATTTTGCTTAGACATATAGCAATCTCCATGTTATTCTACGTTCCATGGTACCTTTCCATGCTATGATTACCAGTCCGGTTATTTGGCAGTGTATAATGTGGTCAAGCATGTTCTGAGAGTTTGGTCGTAATAATATAATGTGGTCAAACAGGTTTTTTTCTCTTTTTGTTGTCAATTGCACAATGAATGTAAGTTATGAGTTCACGTGTACATTCTTAAAAAAACCGGTATGATATAAAGTAGTCAAACATGTTTTGGGAGCACGCACGAAATTATGTAACTCAACATCCGTTTTTTATTCGTCCTTGAAAAACTGTATAAACTGTTCATGCACTACAATTTAATTTTCATTATGTATTAACATATTGAGCATATTACACTGCATATTATTAACTTTGAAAACAATGGATTCGTCAATTGTCAATGTGAGTACAGCTTATTAAATTTTTTAATTTATTTCCAGATAAAAAGCATTTACCAGTAAATTCAAATTTCAGGGGGACTTAGCCCCCTCCACCCCCAACAATAAAAAACCCATACAATAGTATACTCGTTAGAAAACGCAAAGTACGCTTTTTTCCTCTATGTAAACAAAAACCACCCGCACCCTGCGCTGTAGAAATAGTTATTTAGTTCAAAAAAAATTCCCTTTTTTCCAGTTATAAAAAATCTTTTTCTGATCTAAATAGAAGCTTCTGTTTCACAAGAAACGGTCACTTTTGGAGTACAGGCCTCGCATGCTCCTTTTATCACAGAGATTAAAACCATATGTGTTTATAATTACAGAAAAGGGTCCTTTTTTGGAACCAAAATTTCAAACGTGTCGTATCTGAAAACAAAAGCTTGGTGATTAAGACGGGCTTTGTCTAATTCTAGCCGGAAACTCAGAATTGATAGGGGGCAAGATCAAAAAAGGGGTAATTAGTGATTGGATAATTTTTTAACGTGAAATCTCTGAATAAAATATTTTTGGAGAAATTATTTAAAAGGTAGAGTTAATTTTTTTTAAAGAAAATGACATAGGCCTCAACAGCAAATCATTTTAATACTTTTACACAGGGGAATTTCCACTAGGTATGTTAAGATTCAAGCTAATTCTTGTATGCTACCTTTTAAAATAGCTTTACGGGGGGGGGAGGGAGATACACACTACACTCTGCTCATAAATTTGACATCGTGTCTGAGCTTTTTCTGAAAGACTTTAGACTACTGTAATTATTTAAAAGGTATTGTTTATTTATTCTAAAGATAATAATTTAGGCCTCAACGGAAAATCATTTTAATACTTTTCCACAGGGGGATTTCTACTAGGTATGTTAAGATTCGAGCTAATTCTTGTAGGCTACCTTTTAAAATAGCTTTACGGGGTTTGAGGGTGTCGTCTTATTCTGTGTGTTTTTTTTGTTTTTTTTTTTTTTTCTTGGTGGTCATTCAAAAAGCGAGGATTTTTGTTAAATAAGTAATTCTTGTACCTTTTAAAATAGCTTTACGGGGTTTGAGAGACTCTGAAAACAACTTCAACCGTGGCCCGCCCCCCCCCCCCGCGATCAGAAATTAAATTATAAAAAAAAAGTTTCTTCAACTGAGAGTAAGGAGCAACATCAAAACCTAAAAACGGACAGAAAATAGAGGCTGTTTCCAAAAGATCCCCCCCCCAAACTAAAAATTTTCCAAAATTTTACTTTAAAAGCTTTTCTTTTTAAATATTTCTAAAGTGCTAAGACATAGAGTGCTACAAACACCAGAATAAACTTTAGAGGGTAATTTATCTGTAAAAGAGGGCTTATTATTTCCTTACTAAATTTTTCTTCTTTTTTAAGGATGCGGAGATGGATTCATACAATAACCCTCCCTCCGAAAAGAGACCAAGATGGGTTGATATCACATCGATGCAAGCTGCAAGACCATCAATCATCAGATATGCTAGCTCCATTACATGTTCTCTGGATAAGCCATGAGCCTCTTAAGCCAGTGTAAGATCTTCACAAACCGCTATGCAACCTGGCAGACAATTCAAGAGAGAATGGATAGATTCTCATAATGCATCAGCCTCATCTAGTCAAGATCGGGGGGTCACTCCCTATCAAGCATTGCCGGGTCCTTCACGACCAATGCAAGGCGAGAATGATGTGGCCCCTACAGCTCTCGACATGCAAGCTGCAAATTTAAATGTGATTTTTCAAATATTATTTCTCGCTAATGATTCTTTTTCCCAAGTCAATTTGAAGGAGTGTGTGAGCGGTACATGCGCCGCTTATTTTTATGTCTACCCGATAATTCATGGAGATAATATAATGAATATTTCAAATTCAATAACGTCGTAATGATTTTCATTATTTTGTTGTGTGTGTGTGTGTGTGTGAGCGGTGCATGCGCCGCGTCTACTCGATAATTTATTGAGATAGTGTAAATTCAATATCGATGTAATGATTGAATGGCATATATTTCCATATCATTATTTCTTATGTTTGATCCGAGCGCTGAAATTTTTTCATTATACATATCAACTGAATTGTATTTTAATGCTGATTTTGAATATCTTTAAATTATTTCGTTTACCTTAATCCATCAAAAGTTATGAGAAAATTAAGAATTTTTGAAGTAGAAATTCAGACGTTGCATAAATTGTTTCCACTGCGCATTTTTATCTGACGCTGTTTCCGCAGCGCGTTATAGGCTAATGGAATATAGGCTAAGGGGTTAGAAACGCAATTACAACCTGTAAGAATATTTCAGCGTTGCATGTGTGTGTGTGTGTGTGTGTGGGTGTGTGTGTGTGTGTGTGTGTGTGTGTGTGTGTGTGTGTGTGTGTGTGTGTGTGTGTGTGTGTGTGTGTGTGTGTGTGTGTTTGTGTGTGTGTGTGTGTGTGTTTCTGTGTGTGTGTGTGTGTTTTTGTTTGTGTTTGTGTGTGTGTGTGTGTGTGTTTGTGTGTGTGTGTTTGTGTATTATTAAAAAAATTTGTAATTTATTATGCACTGTTTTGTAAATAATGCTATAATCAAAAATTAGTAATTTATTATGCATTTGTTTTATAAATTCAAATCCATTTAAAAAAAAAAATGTGCTATAATTGTGATAAAACTTTCGTCAAAGAAAAAAACTTAATCCATTCATTTTCTAGTTTCAGGGGGAAGCTGTGAAAACTTCTGCCTTCCTTTGCCCGGTAATTCAAAGTATCATGGGTAATTGTCCCCTCTCACCGGATGATGATATTAGTGAAGGTATGCCATTTAATATCCCCCTGGATTTTCAATTTACAGCTGAAGAAATGGATAGTCTTATGCAAATTGTTGGACCTAATTTTTCCAGGGACATTTTTGACGATAGTTTTATAATTGGTGAATTGGGTCCTGTGCAAATGGGTGCAGGACATGAAAATAGTGTCATATCATCGGAACTACGTGAATTTTATTTGTTAGAGTCTGCTCTAGGTCACTTACAAACATATAGGGTAGATTTTAACCCTCCCGAGGAAAACGCGGTTGACGGGGGCATTATTTTAACAGACCCTGTAAATGTTCGCCATAGCTACATCGACAGAATTCGAGCACAAATTGAGATTCAGATTCAGAAATGGGAGGCTCAAGGGGGGATTAAAGCATCAGTAAATCAAAAAGTTTATTTACAAAAGGGGACATCTGGGGAAATTTTTTATTTTCATTTTTCAACTGGCAATCAAACTTTTTACCCTGGTCTAAGTGAATTTGAGGACAACTTTTTCAACTGGGTAAATAAATTAATATTGACTTTGGACACGTTTAACGAGAGGGGAAGTGGGTCCACAATTTTATACATTGAACACATGGATCTGAATCTCAGTAGATTTATAAAAAACTTTGTTTTAAGGGGAGGGCGGGGTAACAAAATAAATTCCCACCCAGAGTTGTCGGATACAGGAGGGGTTCAGGGTTTCAATTTTGACACTGGACTGTAATGCTTTAAAGATGCATTTTTAGCAGCAGCCCATAAAACATTAAAAAAAGATTCATCAATGAAAAATCTCGACGGACTTGCTCGTAACGGTGGAGAAAATTTCCCTAAAGTAAATTTTGACTGTTTAGAGGGGAAGTATCCGGTGTCCTTGTCCTTGAAAGAGATAACCATATTTGAAAAAGCTAATGAAAATCTTGGGTTGGGGGTGGTTGTTCTCCAGTATGACACGGAATTTGTAAATGGGGGAAAGAAACCAAATTAAAAAGGGGTTTTGTATTCAGTTAGGACACAGATGGTGGATAATGTTA
Source organism: Artemia sp. Qi Xiang Cuo (assembly GCF_049724085.1). Lineage (NCBI taxonomy): Eukaryota > Metazoa > Arthropoda > Branchiopoda > Anostraca > Artemiidae > Artemia > Artemia sp. Qi Xiang Cuo. The sequence goes on from NC_142809.1 coordinate 35,294,128, forward strand.
AAAATTGGGTTTGGATTATTTACAAGCCTCCCAAAGATGTAAATTCCTATGGTCATTTTTTCCCCGTTATAGCAATAAGTTGACTCCTATCCCATGGTGTTCAGAGAGGGGAACGTTTTTATTGTCCCATTTGTCTTTCCCCATTTTGATCTGAACGAAAATTCTCAGATCACATGAGGCATTGCAAAATTCATGGCAATCAACGATTAGAAATGCCGGCAGAAGACAAAGATACTTTACAATTAAAAATTTCAAAAAGTTCCTGCTATAGATTGATAAAATGTGTTTAGGTTCTGAATCGAGTCTCGCAGTGTTTTTGAAACCATCAAGACTGAATAAAGTCAAAGTTTATAAACTAGTTGCGTGTTCTTATGTACATGCCCGTCAGAATGTCGGTAATGAAGTTCAATTGGAAGAGTTTTTTTTGCTATTGATGAGGAGGGTAGTATGGAAAAGTTATTGATATCTTTAATAAAAACAGCAAACACCGCAATTTCACGATTGCGTCACACCAACTACCCAATGACATTATCAGATAAGGAGCAACTGGCACTAGAAAAGGAAACAATTTGTTGGGTTTGTAGAGGTGTTCTTGCCCCAAAAGACGCAGTCCAGGATCATAATCACCTTATTCATCCCAATTCAACGGGAAAAAGTAACTTTCGGGGATGGGCTCACAATTCATGTAATTTAAAAATTAAACAGCAACTCTTTCTTCCGGTTTTTATGCATAACTCTAACTACGATCTGAAGTGTGTGCTACCAGCAATGGCACATCTTCAAAGAAATGGAACAGTGGATGATTTATGGGTGATAGACAGCTTTTCCTACAAAATCATTCCTAAATCATCGGAAAAGTTGCTTGTTTTGGAATTTATGTGAAAATTTTTTGAAGATGATGTTGAGTACACGAATAAAATTCGCTTTTTAGATTCCTACAGTTTTTTCCCCAAATCATTGAGCGAATTAATTCAAGTGCAGAAAAACGATGACGGCTGAAACGCTTTCCCCCTTCTCAAGCAACAATTTCCAAATGATTTATATGATTTGTTGACGGTTAAGGGAGTATTTTCTTATCATTATCATTGTTTCACATCGAGATTTGCCGAGGAAACTGTTCCTTGTATTGAATTGTTTACCACAGTCTACATAATCGGAGGTTCACCCCCCGTGATGGCAGTTTTGAAAAGATAGTTTGGACAGAGCAAGGATGTAAAAATAGGTTTCAAATCTTCAGACAGCATTTTTCGAGTGATGTTTTAACTCTTGTATCCATTATTCGTTAAATTAAGGACAAAATCGATGGAAACCTTAATATTGAGTAGTGTTATTTTTTTTCCTCTCATCATCTGGTGATGGACCTCATCCTAAAAATTAGTGGGGAAAAAATGGGGCTAATCACAGACATTGATCAGCATCTGTTCATCGAAAGGTCAATGAGGGGTGGATTTGTTTTTCACGGGGATCGTATCTTGGAAACTGATCCAACAGGAGAGAAGACGGGGAAAAAATCGGATGCAGTTTTCCTTGATATGAATTCTCTCTATCCCTCGGACATGTCCCATTATGCGCTACCTTGCGGTGACTATAAATGGCTCAATGACCCTCAAGCTCCCCATTTCCCCAACATTGACAGTGTTGAGGAGAATGGACCGGTTGGATGGTTTTTGAAATTGATGGGGAGATACCAGTTGAGCTTCACGATTCAGTAAAGGATTTTGTTTTCCCGTGCATCAATAGACCTGTGACTAGGGACTCTTTGAGCCCTCGCAATAGGCGTTTAGTCGAGGTGGACGGATTGCATTGGTCACCTTCAAAACAAAAACTTATTGCTGACCTTCTGCCGAAAAAAAATATTGTTGTACATCACTTGGCTTTAAAATGGATGTGCAACAACGGTTTCAACGTCACAAAGGTTCACAAAGTACTCCAGTTTTGCCAAAAACCCTATCTGAAAACGTTTGTTGACACTTTTGTCAAGAAACATTCTGAAGCGTAGACGATAGCCGAAAAAGAAATTTATAAACTCATTTTGAATTCGGCTTTCGGCAAAATGTGTGAGAGTGTTCGTAATAGGAATCGTTGTGACGTCGTGACCGACCCCAAACAATGTGCTCGAATTATTGCCGATCCAAATTACACTTTCTTCACAATCATTTGCCTGGACATGGTACTATTGAATAGGAAAAAAAGAACCATTGTCCTGAATAAAAATATTGCTGCAGACAGTGCGATTTTGGAGATCTTAAAAAAGCTCATGTTGGAATTCTAATACAATGTGGCTAGGGTACAGTGGCCGGAAAAGGGACAAGTAGATGTCTGCTACGGGGACACAGATTCTATACTGTTAAAAGTAAAAACCTCAAACCTAATTGGTGATTGGGCGCACGATGAAATTATCAACTCACGGATGAACTACACTAACTGGTGTTGTCTTTATCCGGAGATAGTGAAACTGCAGGCGCATATACAGATTTTATTTTTTAAATCTGAACCGGGAAGCGACATGATTTCCCGTGGTATTTTTGTAAGTCCGAAGGTGTATTTTATACAGACACACGACGAGGAAATCAAGAAACGTTGCAAAGGAGTGCCCACGCACTATGTGGATAAGACTTTCGACATGGACATCTATAGAAATTGTATTGTTCAAAATACAATTCCACGAGCCAAATTGCTGGCAATTCGTTCCCTCAACTACAGGAACTTTACTGTAAATGTAGAAAAAATTACCATGAGTACCATCTCCGACAAGGTCTATGTTTGTCAAGACGGTGTGACTACCCTCCCCCTTGGGCACTATTTAACTTCAGACCGGGCCGAATGTGTTATCCATAGGGAAAGTCTCGGTTTGAATAAAGTCCAGTAAATTTTTTCCTAAAACATTTTTTTTTGGGGGGGGGGGCCTCAAGGCCTTTGGGGGGGGGGCTCACGGCCCGGGGGGGCCGCCAGCGGGGGGCGCACCGCCACTATCAAAGTTATCTTTTTTTACTTAGAGCAGATTTTTTTTTGTGCTTTTGTACATGTTGCATTCAAATTAAAAAAAGTGATATTATTTTAAGTGCCTAGTGCATTTTTTATCAATAAATTTAAAAAGTATATTTTTCTTTGTTTTTTTTTCTGTAAAGTGCTGCTGTTTTTGATACAAGAAATATGATTCTTTATTGATTTTTTGTTCTTGAATGGAGCAGGGAAATTACTTAGTCATTAGACAGCTATGGTCTACAGTTAGTTGTTCAGGTGAACTATTGAAGGGATCATGTATCAATTTAAAACACCATTTAGATCGTTTCTGTGTGGGCCGTCAATTTCAGGAAAAACAACACTCCTAACTAAAATAGTTCAAAATTGTGATAAAATATCCGTGGAAAAGCCGAAAAAAATCTAGAATTGTTACAGTATTTGGAAGAAGTCATACGGTAAAATAAAAACAATTGCTGCCCCGACGGGGTTGGTTCCGATACAGTTCATACTGAGTCTTGATGTTTTTAACATTATTGAACCAAAATCTTGGCTGATCACTGATGATCTGGCTGAATCTATTTAACAATGGTTCCAGGAAATCCTATAACTGTTCACTCTTCGCTCTCATCATGAACAAATTTCCATTACTCTGGTTCTACAAAATCTCTTTCATAAGAACAAATGTATGTGAACACTTGCATTGAACTGCACCTACTATATCATCTACAGAGTTGTTCGTGATTACAGCTCGCTAATAACCCTCAATAAACAAATCTATCCAGGCGCCCCTAAATTTCTGCTCTCAGCATACAATCAGGCAACTAATAAACCCTACGGCTATATCCTATTGGATCTTAATCAAAATACACCCGAGGATCTGCGTGTAGTCACAGATATTTTCGACAATGAAATTACAGTATATCTCACTGTGAACACTAAAAAGACATATTATTTGCTATCATGACACTGAAGAAACTACATGAAAATAGACATCTGTTTTCAGTTCTAAGCACTTCAAAACCCTCCCTTAGGAAATCCATACTCACACATGGTAATGACAATGATTTCATTAATCTAATATATGAACTTTGTTTAAATATAACCGAGGGTAATTTTCATCTGTCAGAAGTATTTAAGCAACAGGCAAAGCAACATCGTTCCATTGTACGTACATTGGCCTCTAAAAACAAAGGAAAGAATTTTAAAAAGAAACGACTTTCACAGGCGGGTGGTAGCTTTTTCACACTTTTACTACCAATAATTGCAGGACTTGTAAACAGTTTTCTCTAGATGGCGAAACCCTATACATTGACCCCAATAGAACTCGCCCTCTCACCTATCGAACACTTTGAGAACAATCTGAGTAAATTCATTGACAATGAGAATATTGAGGATGATAAAAAACTGCTTTTACTTCAAGATGTACTTCGCCGAGTAAACAAACATAAGTCCTATCGTGTGAAGGCCACTGCTGCTGCTTCTACTATTGATCACAAAAAAGAATCATCTCCTCAAGATGCTGCTGCTGGAACACAATTAAAGAAGGAGGAATTGGATTCAATTGTATTAAAAATTGGAAATCTAATACCCCACTCATATCGTTAACAATTTAAACGACTCCTAGCCTATCTCTTGGAAAGTGGTCAAGATCATATTCAAGTTGAGAGCAATGGGAAAGGGATTATAATTCAGGGCAAGAGCTATAATCTACTTGATTTAATCTATGATATGGTTACAAATCGTAAAGGACTATTATCATTTGACGCTCATCTATAAAAACTTTCTAAATACATTAAACTTCCCCAAAAGTCTTATTAGCAATAGACAAATTCTAAAAAAATTAAATGAACATTTATCACTGTCAACACCACCACCATTAAATCATGAAGAATAAGAATATTTTCAAACAATTTTTTAAAATACTAGCACACCACTGATAGCTAGACAAAAGCAAAGACGTATCAATTCAACGTCACCACCACCATCATCACCACCACTAACCCGCATTCAAAAGGGTAGTGGACGTTACACAACGTGCTAACGCTAGAAATGCTTCAAGCTCTTAATCACACACTTAAATGCGTCTTTAAGTCAGGGGGAGGAAGTTCCTCAGCAACTCCTCCTAAAACTTATCGTTTTCGAGCTACAGATTAAGAAAACTATGGACAAAATGAACCACGATACACTATGCATAGAACTATTTGGCTTTGTTACAATCAATCTTAAAAAAGTAAATCGTTTTACCCTTTGCATATAATGCAAGCAGATCTCCTGACTCTAGAAGAGGTTCAACGACATCACAATACACCGTACAAGTACATTCTTCTTGCAATCAGTGTTTTTAGTCGCTATGCTTATGCCATTCCATTGCGATCAAAGAGAGGCGTTGAAGTTGCTCAGGCCATTGAAAGTATTCTCGAAAAGAATTCGTCTAAAAATTCAAAAGGATCGCTGTAGTGAATTTTTTAATCCCCATATTGCAAAAACAATAGTGAAATATAATACAATGCTCTATCAGAGTCACAGTCATATAAATGCTGCATTGGTCGAATGATTGATAAGAACTCTTCGACTTTTAATTTCAAGATATTGTACATTGGAAAATACACCGGCTTTTACTCATGATTTAGATAAAATCATGTTGATTTATAATCAATGACCTCATCGATCATTGTCCAACTCAACCCCAACGGAAGTTCATCATTCTGATCATGATACAATTGACACCTTTCTTAAACAGTATTCCAATGAAACGAATGTCAAGAAGAAAAATAAATTCAATGTTGGTGATACTGTTCGAATTAATAGGACAACTAATGTTTTTGAAAAGGGGAATTACTTGTGGTCCACCGAACTTTTTAAAGTGGCAAAAATCCTAGACACTAAACCCATAACTTATCGTTTGCGCGATACCAAAGATGAAGAGATGTTCGGCGGCTTTTGTGACTATGAATTACAAAAAGTTAAAAATAATAGTAAAATCTATCAAATTGAAAAGATATTAAAGACTCGTACTCAAAGAGGTAAGAAACAGTTACTTGTTCGGTGGCTAGGATACAAATCTGATTTTGATTCTTGGATTGGTGTTGAAGATAATGACAATGCCCATTGATTTCTACGTAAAATTTATATCCAATTTTTCCGATCCTCTCTACAACAACTTGAATACGACAAGTGGTTTTTGGACAAAAATCTCCCCCGCCATCAAATTTAATAGTGTCTAGAAACTGGATCTTGTCAACTGTATTTTAAAAACTATCCCAGACATTCTCAGAAAGGATTAAGTGTATGCTTCAAAAGTTATACCATTTGATTGGTCACCTTTTTTTTACTATGAAAGGGTTGAAAAACTTAAATCTAGGGAGTATACACATGCCAAATTGAAATAAATTGAATAAGATAATATGACAAATTTGTGTCGTACAATCAATGGAAAAATCTCATATCGTAGGAATGGTAAATTCCATTTTAATTATTAATTGGAACACGATAGAATTTGTATTACCTAACCTGTTTACACTGAAATAATTATTCTCAATGAAAGTCTGAGACGTTCTGGGCTTTAAGCAGATTATGATCAATGGGAAAAATGCTGGCACCGATTATGGGATGGATCAAGTTATTTTTTCTGATTATACACCTGGTTTCGCCTCGGACTGTTGCAAATTTCTCTATGCATCCTTTGTGTAAAAAACGAGAGTCGGTAGTTAAAATGTCCCCCTCCTACGTGTTCTTGAACGAAAAACATCTTATGAAGTTTTTCATCACTATAATATAAAGCATCTTCAGTATGTTCCTGTAAACACTTCGTATTTGGAACTCTGTCATTTAACACTGAGAAGTGTATTAGGTGATCCTCTAACAATAACAAAAGGCCTAGCAGTGATCAGATGTAATTTTTGACCAGTTGTCAGTGACAGTACAATCACCTAAAATGAACAATAGGAGAATTCCATTTGTCTGTCCCGATATTGATTGTTATGTTGGTGCTTTGTGTCCTCGTCAAATAGGCAATGGATTGGACTACTACAAGGGTCGCACCACAATGTCTGGCTATGGTCTTGGTAGCTGGTTTGCAAGGCTATTTCGTTCTGCATTACCCCTTGCCAGAAAATATCTTGTACCTGCTGCATCAAATTTTGCTGCCTCCACACTACAGGACTGGGGGTCGGACATGAATTTCAAGGAGAGTGTTAAGGAAAATATTAGATCTTCAGCAAGAGCCGTTGGTGAGCAATTAAAATCTCGGCAAAATGGGGAGGGATTGAAAAGGATGCGTGCGCGTCATTCACTCATCAGTTTCCACCCAGGCGGGAAGCGAAGGACATCAACAAGGACTTTGAAGAATAAAACAAGGAAGACCAATAAGCAGAAGAAGAAAAAGAAAAAGATTGTTAGATCAAAGAAGGATTTCTTCTCTTAAGATGACTTATCTCCCCCACAAGGAATCTTATACATCAATAAGGTCCTCATTAAATCTATTCAATGCTGAAAATGTGGATGTCAGTGTCAAGTGTGGTTACTAGAGCAATTTCATCCCCAACAACCCCTCTCGGAGAACATACACTTTTAAATATTTTCCAATGAAGACTATTTCATTGATTTGTCATCAACATTTATTGATTTAAATGTTGTGGTAAAGAAAAAGTCATATAATACAACTCCAAATGCTGCCGACGGTCTCTCCTACGAGAACTGTATTCTACTCAACCTGTTCAAACAAATTAATGTATTTATTAATGGTACTTTGGTGAGCACTAGCAATAATTTATCCAACTATGCAAACTATATACATTTTATGATGATGACACCAAAAGCATACAAGGAGTTGAGAGGACAATCATTGGGCTATGAATATCGATCAGGTTTTGATACTGATGGTGAGTTGACTACTGCAGTGACCCAGGAGTATTATCTGGTTGGAAATTAAATCATGAGATATTCAATATATCCCAATGGTTACCCCCCAATGTCAAGATTGACATAAAGTTACAGCTGGCCCCATCGAATTTCATTTTGAGAAAAACACTTCCAGCAGCACCCGATGCAAATGTCATTATCACATCGGCAATTCTCCACGTCCGAAAACAACAAGTTATGAGCTCTGTTGCATTGGCAGTGGAAAAGCTAAGAGCCAATGGTAAAAACATTAAACTTCTTGTCCCCCATACGATCACCAATCAACGTCACATTGCCACAGGTTCTCGTAGCTATAGCAATTCATCATTTATCAATGGAAAAATCCCATCAAAATTGGCCTTGGTCTGTGTGAAGAGTGGCAGTGTTGTTGGATCCTGGACTGAATCCCCCCAGGATTTTAATTTTTTCGGTATATCTAGCCTTGTGTGCAAAGTGAATGGTATTCCACTGTACACTCTATCATTTGACAGAAAATCCTATAGTACTCTGTACGAGTTGACCATGCAATCCATAGATCATGACTCTCAACTATTTGAAAATGGAATAACTGATTCAATGTTTTCAAAAAATCAACGGGTAATTGTTTTGGACTTGTCGGGGACTCAGGACATGAGCATAGTACGAACAGGGAATGTACGTTTAGCGTGTACACTTACTGATGCTTTGACTGAGAATATCACGCTAATATCACTGAGTCAATTTGAACCCTATTGGGAAATCACACTCGACGGCAGTGTTCTACTAGACTTAGCACCGTGAGCACAAACCAAATAATCAACGTATTTAGTATGGATCCATACATGTCCCAGTAAAAGTCCTATTGCATAACCTAGGACTTCATTGAAAAAATTCCAAGCGTTAACAATACCTTAATCATTGTTAATAGCTCTCCATCGACTTAGAAGACCGGCCATTGACTATACATCTTTCAAACAGTAAAGAATATTGATTTTTTTGATCCTCTTGGCCTATCGTATAAATTCTACACTCCATACATCAGCAAATTTATTGAAAGCAGGGGGAAAACTATTGTTCAAAATCAATGACAAGTACAGTATTTAACGACTAAGACATGTGGCTTTCATGCACTACTTTTTTTCATGTTCATATGTCAAGGCTACACCTACAAGCGGTGTATCAACATCTACGTTGACTTGCCTCATTTGAACGACTTTCTAGTGGAAAATATACTTACAAGCGTATTTAATATTGATTTTAGTGCCCTACGAATAAAGTGTTCTAAAAATGTATGTGAAATTGTTAAAACTGCTTTTCTGCCTTAGATGTATACTATTCTACTCTACAAAGACATTTTTCAATCCCACCATATTTAGATAGAGCACCCGAATTCACAGGGTCATAATTCTGATATGGTACCATGTTGGGGCCCCACACTCTCCCAACCTGCGCGACTTCGCGCTGGAAATATCTCTTTGTATAGTCAATGATACTATTCTCATTCATTCTATAGAATTTACATGTTTCAATTTCTTATTTGAAGCAATTTCACAAACAGTGTCCTCAAGTGTCGAATCACATTCCGTCACAGCCAAATAAAAATCAGTGGGCTTATAATCATAACACCCATTGTCTTCACAACGATGACTTAGAAAACCATATTCTTTTGTTGTTTCAGCAGTTGAATCGTTGACCCTGCTCCTCCTCCCAGAACAATCTAAAACCAAGACGATACCAATCTCGTAGCAATAAACTAATATCACGGTTAGGATTCTTTCCAATCATACCGGGATATGTATTCTCCCACTGATTACATTTATCATAATGGCAATTGGAGCATAGGTGCCCTCTAAGATGAGAGTCACACACCTCTTCAAGACAGGAATTACAACCTTTAATTTGTACAGCATATCCTCTATGCAATTTACACGGGTTGTATAATCTACACTTTTCTTCATACTTGTCAGTCATTGTACAATTCTCACATAATGACCAGCTGCCCAGTGTGTACATACATAGGGGTCGTGTATGGTACATTTTGTTCTATTTTGATACCCTCACTGCCACAATCAAATTGAGCTAGCAACAACAAAAATTGTCTGGGAGAGAGAGAGGAGTAAATCTTCCTTGAGCACCATCTTTCTCATGACAAAAAGTCCAAAATTTCTAAACTAATGTTTAAAAGCATATCCACAATATCATTTTGCCGTGTCGTGATCAATATATCAATAAATTGTGTAAATGCATTTGGACCACGACGTAAAAGCTTCATACAATAGTCCAATGACGGAGAATCACTTTTCATTATATCAACAAGCATTCCCCGAGAAAATATCTTCCTTTGAATAGACAACTCTAGAAAATCGTCATCTAGAATCAAAGTTTTTCCATAAACACTAGATTCCCCAAGATTCGCTCTTTCTCAAATCTATTCAATTTTTAGAGTCCTAACTCTCTCACAACCAACTACAGACTAACTAGAATTTCTTTTTGTACTCTAGTCTACTATAGAAAAAAAAATACCATTGATTTAGAAACAATTTTATTGAGCCTAATTACAACAATAGTATTCACTGATGCATTTTGTTCTCATCAATATATTTCGAGAGGACATCTAATCCTGACCGAAGTTTATTTATATGCAGAATATTCACTTTTCCAGCAAAACATAGTTGCTCCTCCTGTTTTAACGTGCTTAAAGATATCACGTATCTAGCATACGTAATATCCTATTCAAGGCATATTGCAATTATTTTCAAAGCTACATTGGGTACTCGTATATCGTTGCTTCTACTTTCGGCTCAATCATGAATCTCAAATAATGTAAATACACGACTCATTTTATTCCCACTAATATCCTCTCGAATAAACTATTCTGTATGAATTCAATTCTCTTACTAATATGAATTGTAATGACAATCATTCCTTTTATTCAAATCTCAACCACAAATCAAGTTATCGTATATGGAGTAACCTCCGCTCTCTGATTGGCTCATAAATAACGGATGTTGCCTCGAAAAACCACTATGGTTGAGTTACCTAATTTTGTGCGTGCTCTCAAAACATGTTTGACTACTTTATAACATACCAGTTTTTTTAAGAATGTACACGTGAAGTCATGACTTACATTCATTGTGCAATTGACAACAAAAACAGAAAAAAACCTGTTTGACCACATTATATTATTACGACCAAACTCTCAAAACATGCTTGACCACATTATACACTGCCAAATAACCGGTCTGGTAATCATAGCATGGAAAGGTACCATGGAACGTAGAATAACATGGAGATTGCTATATGTCTAAGCAAAATGGTATCTCTTACCCTACTATTATGCAGGCTTATCTTAGTTTTGACAACATTTTTGGAGAAACTAAATTTTACCTGGAGGGGTTGGGGTCTGGGAAAAACTGAGGTCTGGGAGAGGCAGTCTCTCCCTCTGTCCCATAGGGAATTACGCTCCTGACCACAACCCCTTACCATTTAGTGGTTGGAGAAGCGTAAGAATCTGGTTCTCGAACCACTCAAGGTTGTATATTAAAAGAGGGATTATTTATTGTTACACTTCCTTATTCAAATTATTTAATTGACAATTCCGTTGTAATATTCTCTCCATACGCAAGATTCTGCATCCAAAGGGGAAGAAAAACAAATGAGAACAGTTCTGTAGGAGAATTCAGGTAATTCTTCCCAAAATTTTTGAAATGAAAACAAACTTAGTTTATAATAATATTTATCGTACCTACACAAGAAATGATTTCTTTTTGAAATTTCGATGTATTTGTAAGTAATGAATGGCTTTTCTACTTAGGGGCAGGCTAAATAACTCCCTAAGCCTAAAGCCACATTTATGTTGAGCTAGCAAAATTTCCAACAAGCATGTCGATATGTAAGCTTGTCTGCTTAGTTAACCTTTTGTGTCGAAGCTACTCGCCTCGAGCTACTTTGTTATGCGCTACTAAATTTAATTTTTTAAAAATAGAATTAAAGTTCTATTTCGTCTTAAAAAAAAATACTAAAAGAAACGACACTATTTTTCCCTAGATTGGAGGGGATCAGAAACTAGGCTATATAAAAAAATAAGTTTAGTACTGAAACTAAGAAGCAACATAAAAACTTAAAACGAACAGAAACTTAAAACGAGCTACTGCTACTAAATTTATTTTTTTTAAACAAAGAATTAAAGGTCTATTTCTTCTTAAAAAAAAATTACGAAAAGAAACGACACTATTTTTCCCTAGATTGGAGGGGATCAGAAACTATATAAAAAAAAATAAGTTTAGTACTGAAACTAAGAAGCAACATAAAAACTTAAAACGAACAGAAACTATTCCGTAAAACAAAAAAGATCATGGTAGTGTTGTTTCTAAAGTAAATTTTAATAAAAAATGAGCTGAGATTAATTTAAAAAAACTAAGTTTTCCCGAGGGAAGTAAAGAGTAAAATTGAAACGTAAAACAAACAAAAATTATTACTTTACAGCGTATCTAATACATATCAGTTAATCTAGTGCAAATAAATCAACTGGTGATATTTCCCTGTGTTTGTAGGATTACAGACAACTAGCGCTGTACTGAAAACACAAAACAATATAAGATTTTTCGTACGGTAAAAAAACATTTAAGGGCACTTTTAACAGTATAAAAGTAAAGCATTTTTAGATTGTTGCTTTATTTGTTTTTTTTTTCGCTTAATTTGATATCACTTCTGCACAAAGAGCTCTGTTCAATGTTTGACTGTCATTTTGTATGTGAAAAAGACATTTAATGATTATTTTGTATACAAGTTCGAAGTGAAGGAATATTATTATTATTAGGACTACAAACTCGCTTTAAAATTTGTATCGAAACTTTATAGAAATTCTCTGTTTTATAGAAAGAAATAACTGGATGTCCAGAGTCGATATTATGGTTGATATGTCCTTCATTTCGAGTAATAGGTGAGACCAAGATGTCACCCAATAAATCAATCCATTATTTTTATGCTATTTAATGACTTTAAACTTATTATTTTTATGCCTAAATATTTAAAATATTGTTAATTGTATACTGAAATTTACTGATACCAAAGCTCCAGTAAGACTTTGAAAAGCCTTATAGATTAGTTTGTTGTTGTGAGGCCACGTATTTACTTTTGACTCCTAAATCAATATTCTCGTTTTTTTATACTTGTTTTTTGTGTTTTTAGTGAAGCTCTAGTTTTCTGCAATCCTATAAACATTGGGAAATATCACCAGTTGATATATTTGCACTTGTTTTATTGATATATGTTAGATAGGGTGTGAAGAAATAATTTTTGTTCGTTTTAAGTTTCAACTTCGCTCTTTACTTCCCTCGGGAAAACTTTGTTTTTCTTAAATTAATAACTATCTGTGGAGACAAATTTAGAATACTGGAGGCGTACAATGCTGCTGTTGCTAAAGGCGACATCCAATTATTTCTTGAAAGTTTACAAGAATTACCTACACGCTAAATATGCGCCATAAAACACGTCATGTAGGAATGCAAAAAATAAGCAGTCAAATCTTTGCTTAATATGCAGTTTTATGATCCGAAAAAGCACTGAGGATGAAGCTAAATACCCCTCCAGACTACCATACTGATAAAAGAAAAGCATCAGCATATTTCACAGATCAGCCGCGACTAGTGGAATATTAATTACTGTAGAGCTAAAATGTTTTAAGACAACTGAACTACCTGATACATATTTTTGATTTTCAGTTCCACCAACGATATGGGTGGCACATCAGCTTATTGGCGCAATTGTAGGTATGTCAGTTTTATTTGAGTGCCATTTGGAAGCCCATCCAGCAGCAATTCATTACTGGACACGAGAGGATGGAAATGTTCTACATGACCAGGGAAGGTACAAATTCGAAGCGATTCAAGCCCATACTGATAGAAAAGACCATCGTGGTATGTTTATCTTTAAATGGAAAAATTATTGAAACTTTTGTTGGTAGTTCCTCTTTTTATTTAGTTTTGTGAGTTATTCATATGCTAATAATAATAGAACATCCATATCAGTTATCTATGAGAGACTTTGTGCCCGCGGCATGAGAAGGGGTAATTTAAAAATATTGCCAAAATCAGGAGAATAAAATGGAAAAAAATAATAAATTACTCGAAAATAGTACATAAGTAAGAAATCATTGGCCCGGAAATAAGTCCTCCAATGCTACAGTTAAAGTCGAACCTACATAACCTAAATCCTTGGTTGTACCCCAAATTTATTAAGTCGCACTAAATCAAACCTTATATATTTATCACTTTAATGTAAATTAAAATAAGACTGATTTTCGACCAAGTGTAAATTAGTTGTAGGTCAAGATTTCGAGCTAGTTTTGTGAATGAGGTGCTTCAACCCCCCCCCCTCTCCCCCTCTTTGACAATGTTCAAGGTAGACAAAGTAAAAAGTAACTAAAACATCGTTCATGATAGCCTCTAATTTCCGTTTACTGTTTTAATTTCGTTGCTTCGAAGGCATATTTGAAAGAAATAGGTATTGTCTTAACGAAAGAAAATGTAAAAAGACAACAAAACAAAGTAGTTCCAGACTATAATGGTGGAATAAAATTTCTTAATATTTGGTGCCAAGGTTTTCGGAGACTTTTTCATGTCCTCAATTCAAATGTGTCATTAGTTTTTGCCTAGCAGCTAAAATTTTTAAAATACAAAATTTTAGCCAATCATGCATTACTCGATTTTAAATGAAAATATTGGATTTAACAAACAAATTGCGCACACATCTTTATTGTTCAGAAAATTATTATTTATGATTACAAAAAAAAAAAAAAAATGAGAAAGAATTCATCAATTAAAGCAACTACTAACTGAGCATACCCGAAACTTGTTTTCTTTGAAGTCTGTTATTCCGTTAAATAAGTCTTTTATAATTTTACTGACTCGTGTCTTAAGTTATTGAATTGAAAAAGCATTGTTTGATAAGCAAATTTATCTAATAATGTAGAGCTAAGATAAAATGATTTCATATTTTTGTTCAGCAAGACCAACAAACCAAATATCTGTTCTAAAATTTAGGCACCGTAAATTCTTTTTCTTCTTTACACCTGTTACTAGATTTTCAGATTTCACTTGTTTTTACTAAACCTCAGCATTTGTGTTTTCACACAGATATCTTTGGGCTAAATTCTAAACTTAAGACGTGCAATCTTGGCACCAATAACAGTTTTAAATCAAAGCTTGAGAAATTAGCACTTTTTGGTAAAATTTAAACGGTGGCAGAAATAAGACCCAAAATACGGGCGTCACTGCCAAAATGAACCACATCTAGTGTTTATTTGAGGAGCATTTCTAACTTAACACCTTTTGATTTACCAAAGCTGTATCATAAACCACTTTTTGTTAATTTTGCAAAGATATTTTTCTTTAAGGGAGGACTGGCACTACCATCACATACAAAACGCATATGAAGCTAACTATTAAATATGTAACCCCAAAAGATTTTGGCACCTATCGCTGCGTTGCCAAAAATCCTAGAGGAGAAACTGATGGGCAGATCAAACTATATGGTAAGTCTTGCTGTAGAAACCAATGTTTTTGGTTTAAACAGTCAATTCAAGAAATTATTATTTTAGCCAGTGTATTCGAGAATATTCAAGCATTCGTTAATTTAAATTTAAATATTTAAGTAAATATTATGCTCCACTAAGGCATGTATTTAATTCTCTTATTATTGCTCCCTTTGCAGAATTTTTCCGTTCAGCAAGAAAGTTTTCTTTATAATATTCTAATATTGAGTTTACAGTTTTCTTGTTCCCCTTTAAAGTTGTCTTTAGTCTCAATTAAAATTGTAATTTACAGAAGGTCAATAGTAAAGAAGAAGAATGGAATAGATTTTTATTGTTATCATGAAAGGTATTTTTTGCCGTGCTCTTCCATAGTCTTGTCTTACACATAGGTTTGGCAACCGTCTGTAGTGTAGAGCTTGACTGGGATGAGTACCACCGGATATTGCCTTTAAACCTTGTCAAGGGTTACCACCTGCTTTGTAACGGTAAATACTAAGTCTTTAACTGTTTATTGTCAAAGCAACAATAACTGTCTCTGGAGAAATTGTCGTCTGTTTTTGCTGCCAACCTACCTGACAATACATTTGAGCAATAAAATTACCAAAAATTGGAAAATGTTCGCTTGAAAAGCTAGGTTCAATTTGGAGTTTAATCTTGTTTTGAGGCTAGATTTCATGCCATTTGAGAAAAAGTATTTTTATGTGGACAAATATTCGTTTCACTTCTTTTTTTGATCATATATGAAAAATTCGTCTCTCCGGTAATTTGAAATTTGACTCTTTTTTTAATTTTTAATTTTAACATTGGAACTAAAGGGAAATAAATTTTCCTGGTGATGTAATCTTATAAATATACTATCGGTAACAATATTTCTTTTTCTAAATATTAAAAAAAAGAATTTTTTCGATAAAATTTCTAGGAAGAATTGTGTGAATTTCCTTTCCAATTGGAGATAGGAGCTAAAATTTTGTCAGTAACGTCGCTTTGTTATTCAGATTTTGGTGTTTGTTGGAGGAAAAATTGTTGCTATTAAACAGAAAAAAAACACACACGCATAAAATAAAAGAACAACTCTTACTGTATTTTAGTCCCCTAGTCGCCAAGTCCACCTGATACATTTTTCTGCAACAAAATCTTTAAGGTGCTGGTGCGGAGGGAGTGGGGTCCTTTGAAAATTTGATAATTTACTTTTTTGAAACGTTTCAAGTTCCCTTCGTGTCAATTTATGGGCAGACGTAAACTAATCAAGTTACTTGTGCATTATATCTACCCCACTGATATAGACTGTACAAGGAAACCAGACAGAAAACCAGACAAACGGGTATTTACTAAATAATTGGATGGCAAAGCGTGATTTCTTATTGCGCTTACAATATTTAAACTGCTCTTTTTTGTGGTTTAGGAGGGGGGGGGCGCCGAAAGTCAACCAGGGCCTTAACAAACGGGCAGAAAATTAAAGAAGCTTTGCTAGTGATTCGCAATGGTGTTTCTAAGAAGGAAACATCAAGGAAACTCAACATTCATCGAGCAAGCCTGATAAGATGGGTAGAACTTTGGAAGCAAGTGCCTTTAAATGAACTTGAGAGTAAAGAGTCAGAGGTATTTTAAAGCTGATAAAGGCATTAAAAAAACATTAAGTGGTATTTAAGAAAACAATCTAGCTAATTATCAGACAAAAGCTAGTAAGCTACACTATGGATTCAACCTAAAACAATACCGTATTCTGGCCTATTAGCAAAAATGAACAAGAAAAAGATTCCTGACAGCTCGGAAAATAATAAAATTGCTGGTGCAGATTGGTTTACATTCTTTCTGAAAAGAAACCAAAGTGTGTCTATCCGTTCTTTTCAAGTTATAAGCATTACTCGGGAAACAGTTTTCAGTCCGAGAGCGGTTATTGAGTTTATGGAATACTAATCTGCTCCGTTGTACTGAATAACTTTTAAGCTTATACTGTGTGTAGTGTAGATGAAACTGGCCTTAAAACGGTGCAGAAGCCTAAGAAAGTGTTAGCTCCAAAAGGTGATAAGCAAGTTGGTCAACTAACAGCAGCAGAGAGGGGTGAGCTTGTAACGGTATGTTGAATAGTTAGTGCTACCGGCGTAGCGATTCACACCTTTATAGTCCTTACGCGTGTTCAAATCAAAGATAGAAGGGTTTCTGGTGTTCTTACTGGAAAAACAAGTGCTGCATATATAAGCGAATGGATAACTGTTGAAACCTTTCTAGAATTTCTTAAAAAGTTTCAAGAGCACACGCGATGTAGTTTTGCCTCAAAAGTCTTATTGATCATGGACAACCATGCGAGCCATATAAGCCCCGAATCAGTAGAATATGCTAAACTGAATGGAATTGTGATACTTACTATCCCACCACACACAAGTCACAAGCTTCGGGCCCTGGATAGTTCTCTGTTTGGACCATTAAAACTCACTACAATAGAGCTGCCAATGCGTGGATGCTCAACCATCCTGGTCAGCTCATCAAGATTGATAATATTGCAGAACTGCTTGGCACTGCTTTCCACAGGCTTTTACACCACAAAATATTCAGTCTGGTTTCAAAGTTTCTGGAGTATTTCCCTTTAGCCGTAATATTTTTGCGGATAACGAATTCTTCAGTTTCTATGTCTCTGATCATGCAGAACCAGCCACTCCGAGCAATTATCCTTATAAAAGCAATGATCTGTCTAAACCAAGTACATTTTCTAGTGCATCTTCAGAATTACAAGAAGAAACGCCTGTATGCCCAAAAATCTCCCTTGAACGGATTTCTCCTCACCCTAAAGCCAGTGCCAGAAAAAATATTACCAACCACAAAAGGACCAAAATCCTTGTAATCACTCACACATATGTTAAAAATCAAATGATGACAGACTTCGCTGAACGAACAGCAAAAGCCAAGGGAAAGAAAAAAAGGGAGAAGTAACAAGGCAAAAATTAGCAAGAAAAAGGGAAGAAGGCCCAGAGTTTTGACACCATAGAGAGTAGTCAGGATGGAATAAAAGAAGAATTCCATCCAAGTGATTCAGATGATAACAGCATGCATGTAGGTGTTGTGGGAGACATTGACTATGAAGAAGTGAAAACTGGTGACTATGTACTTGTCTTAGAGGGAAAATTAGGGAAAATATCAACCTACTCAGTTGGGAAGATAGTTTCACAGGAGGAAGACTAATATGAGGTACTCTATTTGAAAAGACTTGTGCCTTTCATGAAGTTTACGAGAACAGATCAGATTTTTACATTCGACAGAGCAAGCATCAAAATGAACATAGGGCCTCCATTATTTACTGGTGGCACTTTGCGACAAGCAGAACAGCATGTTTGTTAATTGAACCTGTCCCAATTTGACATCAAGTGGTCGTGATTGCTTAAAGTACCACAGCTGAAGAACTTAGCTGAATTAAAGCCAACCGCTGAAAATTGCTTAAGTTGTCACTGCATATCTAGTTGTTATATATATTCGATACATTTTTAATAAACAATCAACTTTTCTCTTTCTGATTTCTTATGCTTCTCTTTTACTATTTTTTTTACTTCCGGTTTTTACTCTCCTGTTTATGACTTAGGCAGTCCTGGATATAAAAGACACCACTATCCAATTTACCCATACCAAATGTCCGCTACACACCAGTAATCCAGGTATATGGACACTTTTGCCACTTTTTGTTTGATCACTTCCCATGAGAATCTGGTAAGAGGTACAAGTCTGTTGTATATAGCTCAAAGAAACCCATCATACTGAAGTTCATACTTAATGTTGGTAGGATCGGATGTTCAAAAAAGAGTCTTACTGAAAAGTTATTTGCAATCCTGTGAAAAAGTGTCCTCAATGCCCTGGCCTCCAATACCTAGGTTAGGTTAGGTTATGTTGCGTATTTAATATATGCCCAGGGATGCGTTGCGTTTTTTTTTTTTTCCCAGGGATGATCGTATCGATCCAGTAGTCCTAGAATATCTTAAGAGGGCTCATTTGAACGGAAATTAAAAGTTCTAGTGCCCTTTTTAAGTGACTGAAAAAATTGGAGGGCAACTTAGCCCCCTTCCGCGCTCATTTTTTCCCAAAATCCCCAAATCAAAATTTTGAGATAGCCATTTTGTTCAGCATAGTCGAAAATCTAATAAATATGTCTTTGAGGATGAGTTAAATCCCCACAGTTCTTGGGGGAAGGGCTGGAAGTTATGAACTTTGCCCATTGTTTACATATAGTATTGGTTAATGGGAAGTTTAAAGAAGTTTCAGGAGGGATTGTTTTCTGATGGGGGGTGTCGTAGGAGGGGGTTACGGGGGAGGATCCTTCTATGGAGAATGTTTTCTTGGGGGCCGGGACATTTCTAAGAAGGGGGTGCCGGATTTCCCAGCATTATTAAAAAAACAATCATAAATTAAATTTAAAAAAATGTTTTTTTCAACTGAAAGTAAGGAGCAACATTAAAACTTAAAACAAACAGAAATTGGTACGTATATGAGGGGGTTCGCCCCCTAGTCAATACCTCGCCCTTTTCTCTAAAGTTTTTTTTAGTACTTTCAGAAGATCTATCTATTCTAATTAACCGGCCTTTGTGATTCAGGGGTTTGTGATTCGAACAAAATTCGAACTTTAGCGTAAAGAGCAAGGTATCGACTAGGGGACAAACTCCCTAATATACATTATAAAACATATGAATATAGAAGTTCGTTACGTAAGTTAATTCGTAAGTTACGTCAGAACAAAATTTTGAGAAAGCCATTTAGCCAAAAAAGTAAAACTAATGTGCAAATTTTTTTTTAATTATTCATGTACTGTGAGCCAAAATCAAAGCTGCATAAATTCAAAAACGTTCGGAAATTAAATAAAAAAAAACTAGTTTTTTTAACTGAAAGTAAGGAGCGAAATTGAAACTTAAAACGAACAGAAATTATTCCGTATATGAAAGGGGCTGTCCCCTCCTCAATACCTCGCTCTTTACTCTAAAGTTTGAATCTGTCACACCGCTTTATTTTTTAAAACAATAAAAAACTTTGGCGTAAAGAGTGAGGTATTGAGGAGGGGACAGCCTCTTTCATATGCGGAATAATTTCTGTTCGTTTTGAGTTTTAATGTCGCTCCTTACTTTCAGTTAAAAAAACTGTTTTTTATTTAATATAAAAATAATACAGTATGATCATTACCTATCTCAACCATTATACAAAGCCGGACCGAGATGTAAGTGCTTCGGAGAACATTTAAACAAGTATAAACATAAGCGATGTTCGATTTTTAGACGGGTAGACAAGTCAGATTTCTCTTGAACGCAAAACTTGACTTCAACTTTGTAACACTAAATTTTAAAGATTCTCATTTTAAATTAATTTATTCAAATACAAATATAAAAATCGGTAATTAGTAGCGCAATATTATTATTAGACGTTTTTAGGAATTACAAGTAGGTTTTAAAGTCTCAGGTTGGTTTCAAAATCATTTTGAGAAACTGTCTGCGAAAATACGCGTTCCAGAGTAATATGCAATGGACCGCTGATGGTGGATTAAACGGGAGGAGCTGTTTGTACGCGCCGAGGATGTAGTAGTCAAAAATCACTGAGCCGTCGTCTTACTTTTATATTATTTATATACAGTGGTTTGAACAAAGAGATTCTCCGTGGTTCGAACCAATATACTATTGCGTGTTAATATGCGTGTTAAGTTTCTTTCTTTTTCTTTTTATGAGATCTGTTTTTGCTATTTTACGTATTGTGTTTTTTTTGTAACAGGCCTTACGGTTTTCTTCTAATAAATGTTTTTTTTTATTTATATAATTGGTCTGTTAATTGTGTTTTATGTTAAAATTGCCCCAACGAAAGAACTGTAACAGAAATTAATTCTTGTATGTTTGCTTAAAGACTCTGTCTTAATTGTAAATAAGTCTTTGTGTGGACATTCTACAACTGTCGTTGCCAAATTCTTTAGTTTGTCGAATATGCTTATGTTTAAAATACAATCTAACCAAAGACATTTCATCTATTCCGCTTTCACCAAACATCAAATCTCCTTTAGTTTTGCTTTCCTTTCCAAACTTATGTCTTAGAAGTGCTGAAGAGATAATCCCTATAAAGGAGGGGGGAGTCGATCCCATTTGCATTACAATAACAATGCTAGTCATGGCAGACGCTCAATTCATCAGCTTTTGTTCTCTTGAGCATGTAATGATCTCGTTTCTTCCTAATTTTTCTGATATTTCCGCAGTGGGGAATTTCGAATCGGACATGACTAAAGCAACCAGATGGTAGAATTTATTAGAAGAATCAGAAAAACCTAATATAAAAACATAACAGGTGAAGGTGTGAAAATAACTACGCATAGGGAAATATGGAAAAAGGGACGATTTGTTCTTGAATACTGTAGATAATGATTAATATCGCAAATACATCGTATTTTATTAACTTGTATTTTATTTTAATAATTTTATATTATATGTCGTGTAAAACTAGCACTGAAAAACGGGTAATTAGAAAATAATTTAATCTATGATAAAAAAAAAAATTATAACAAGAGACTCGAATTAGTAGGGTAGCCATAATACATTTTTTTTTTTCTATTTAAAACTTGCCTTGTTTTCTTTTATTTGAATTTGGTTGTTTATTTGATTTGATTTTTCTGCAATTCCTTTTTTTCTCGGAACAGAAAATCCTTTCTTATATTAAAGGTTTCCGCAAAAAGCTGTATTTAGATTTCTTTGAAACACAGTGCATCTGTAGATTCATCTCCTTAAAGTTCTTGCTCAGTATTATTAGCAATTGAAGAACTAGAGCGGCTTTTAAGCCTTTCTGATAAATCTGTAATCGCTTAATGTAATCGTTATGACCAGTTCATTAGCCTAAATTTATAAGGGCTGATTTCTCTTATGACCCCTGTTTGATTTTTTTCCTAGCCTGACCTCTGCTATTCTATACTTTTTTTTCTTTTTTTCCTTGGTGCTGAACAGCCATGTGAGGATACAATCTCATTCAAGTACATGCGTGTCTTGCATGGTCAAAAAACTTGATTCACTTGTAGACAATGTCTATAGCTCTTTGAATCTTTGATTTGGTTTCGATGAAACTTCATCAGGGGTGAACTAAAGAACTCAATCCAAGGTTTGTTCTAGCATCTTAAAGCCGCTTTAATAAAGGAAACAGTTCTTTCGTGCACTCGAGTCTTCATTTTTCTGAAAATTTAACAATCGCTTTCTAATCAGCGATTACCTTAGACCTTAGTTCCTCCTGTACCTCCAGAGGCACACAGGGCGTCCGCTAACAGCCTCCAATCATACCGCAAATGAACTGCGGCGTAGATTTCCTCCTACTCTGGGATTAGGGATACATAAAAGGCTCTTCATATGTCCTGCGAAGCGTGTTTTTGGGCCTTTCTCGTCGACGCGTGTCGTCTGGTTGCCACTGGAAAGCATATTCGGTAGTCTCGATCCTGGCATACGGATAACATGGCCAAGATAAAGCCAAATTCGTTGCCTGACTACATCAGCGACCTCAGGCTGGTTTGTGCAGTGGCGAATTTCCAAGTTTGTTATCCTATCCTTCCAGTTAATATTCAGGATACGTCGAAGACAGTTGTTTTCATATGCAGTGAGTCGTTTTTCCTGCTCAGCTGTGAGTTTTAAACATTCCATTGCGTAAGTCAAGATCGAAAGGACGTTGCTTCTGAAAAGGCGAAGTTTTAGCTGGAGTGAGTATTTTGCTGATCTCCAGACTGGTTGAAGTCGTTGAAATGCCGAGCTTGCCAAGATTATTCGTGTTCTCAGCTCTTTTTCAGAATCGCCACTAAACGAGACGGTGCTACCAAGATATCAGAAATCGGTGACTTGCTCTATGCTTTCAGTCCCAACTGGATATTCATCGGTGAGTTAGTGGTTGACATCGCTTTAGTTTTGGGGGCATTAATATGTAGCCCAAACTGCTCGGCTCTTTCGGCTAGCTTGCGTAAAAAGTCTTGAAGTTTGCTTTTGTCTTTCTCCATCAATCCAACATCGTCTGCAAAGTCGAGATCTTGGACTAGTCTGCCTGCAATTTTGATCCCGTATCCATCAATTTGTTTGAATATGTAGTCCACTATGAGAATAAAGAGGAATGGAAACAATACGCATCCTTGTCTTACACCTGTCATCACTTTGAAGTATCTTGTATTTTCTTCGGAGGATCTCACGCAGCATTCTGTGTCTTCGTACATTGCTGTGATAAGGCGAGCCAGCTTTTCAGGAATACCGTAGAAGATCAGGATCCTCCATAGTATTGGGCGGTCTATTGAGTCGGACGCTTTTCAAAGTCGACGAACAATAAATATACACGTTGTCTCCACTCGTTTGATTCTTCAAGCATGATGCGCAGTGTGAATATCGGATCGGTGCAAGATCTTTCTAGTCGGAAGCCATGTTGCTCCTCGCGTAAATGCGGGTCTAAGGCAGCTTAAAGTCTTGTCAGTATGATTATGCAGAAGAGTTTTCTGGGTATTGAGAGGAGGTTGATGCCTCTGTAATTGCCACAGACTGTCGCGTCTCCTCTTTTGAACAATTTAATAATGGTTTCTGCTCTCCAGTCTTTGGGGACTTTTTCTTTTTGCCAGAGGAGGGAAAAGAAGCCTAGGCACACCGAAAGGGACCTGTGGATAAATGACTTGATTATTTCTCCAGATATACGGTCACTACCCTGAGATTTTCTATTGTTCAGCTTATTCGAGGATGAAAGTATCTCATCTGCTGTTGGATTGTCTTCATTAATAAGGAGATCCAAAAATGGGCTGTCCGTAAAATCTGGTGGAATAGAAGGGGACAGGCAGTTGAGAAGGCTTTCGAAGTAATCCGCCCATCTATTTTTCCGGTCATCTGGATCGGTTAGCAGTCTTCCGTTTTCCTCTTTTACTGGTCCATCTTGTATGTTGGTCTTTCCAACGATTTCTTTAGTTAAGCGGTACACAGCTCTCGTGTCCCCACGTCGGGCTGCTTCTTCTGCCATTTTTGCTTTCTCATTGAGGTGCTGTCACTTGTCTGATCTAGCACTTTTCTTCACTTCTATGTCCACTTCTTTATACGCTATGTATTTCGTGACATCACCAGGGGGATCATTACTGAGCGTGCTCTGTTTTATTTTGTAATTCCACAACATTTTTTTTTCCTGTAAATTCCTTAAAAGCAAGACATTTTGAAAGTGAATGAATTAACAGTTGACATTTAACATAATCTTCACAAACTCAGTAACGTCAGATTTCAGAGTGCTTTCACGGTTATGGAGTTAGGTTGAATTTCACCTATTGTAAAATTCGAACTATGCAAAACAATCTTTCTTCTAAACATAAATTATTTATAAGCAAATTGGCAAAAGAAAAGGAATTCAATATAATGAATTAGAAGAAACAAATTGAAATAACACAGGAAACGTATCACAAACTTTTTATGGAAGAAGCAGAACTATCAGTAGTATGGGTAGGCACTCAAACAGATACACCTGAGTCTCTAAAGATTTTACCCTAAACCTCATTGCCTATACCCTAAAACTCACTAGCATATTACAGATGGAACATACTTAATATTCAGTAATCCCATGACAGTTCTAAGAATATAATTTTTATTCAGGTTGAATTAAACCTTTATACATTTTTATAGACTTCCTACAATGAGTGAGTATAAAGTAGGATTTTAAACATATTTTATGATACAAACGGAATTTTAATGAATCAAAAAGCGACAAGTGTGCTACCCCTTTTTCCTTATGACACGCGCTTGGGTAAAGTAAACCGGTGAACTTATTTCCTCAATGAGTCAATTGATATAGCATTTTTTATAGGGATCTTATAGTCATCCATATCCTACCTCCAAGGACCCCCGATGCCCCCCCCCTCTTTTTTGGAACTTAGAATCGTTTTTTTAACTTTGAAATTTTTTTATTGTTTTTCACTTAAAAATTTTTTCAACTTTTGGGGGGACTTGGAATTTTTTTTTTACATGTCTTAAAATGACATTAAATATACTTATAACAAAAGAAATTTACTTATGATATTTTCGTAACACGAAATAAAGATAATATAGATATGCTATGATTTTCCTATTAGAAAAAATCATGTTTATAGTGGCATTTTTTTAAACTTTTTTTGGGACTACCAATTTTTTTTACATATCTTGAAATGATATTAAATATACTTGTAACTAAATAAATTCACTTTGATATTTTCGAAATACGAAATGAAGATAATATAGGCCTACATAAGGTAGTCGTGATTTTTTCTATTAGAAAAATAATGTTTGGGTGACATTTTTCTTTTTTTGACTTATTTTTTTAACTTGAAATTTTTTTTTACCTTTTTTTCATGTCTCAAAATAACATTATATATTCTTATAAAAAAAATGTGCACTAAAAAGATAAACACTCACGTACTATTTGATAAAAGTGAAGATGAAATATTTCAAGAAAGCGTGTGGACATGGTAGTGCTAAAATATCATTGAATGCTGACAAAGACAAATATTTGAACTACGAAACAAGCACTAGTGGTAAAACTATTAGAAATGTATGCGTGCATTGTCATGACAGTGAGAGATTAAATTTATTTGTTGTACCAAAAATTTCAAGTCTTATGATAGTGGATATGTGAAAGTGAGATCTCCAGAGATAATTTCACTCAAAGAGAATGCCAACATAAAAATGATAGTTGATGACGAGGGCCAACTTCTTGCTAGTGTTTGTGGAACCGCGTTACCCAGTGATAAACCCTATCTCCAGCTGTCAAGTATTAGCATTTAAGGGAAGGTAAAAAGAAGACAGGCCTACTCCTCTACCAATATCATAAACCATATCTTGTCTACGTGCTGTAATTGTAACCTGTGTGAAAATAATGTGATAACAGATAATGAAATTGAGGGTAAAATAAAAAGAACATTTTCAGATAATAACACCAAAGAATATACAGAAGAATCGATGAAAATCAAAGCACCAGCAAACGTTACTACTACCATCGACAGTTAATCAACAGATACAGTAAATAAATTCAATAATACTAATAAGAAACTCGCATTGTACCTGTACCTTAAACCATGTTAAAAGCCATCTATGACACCGAAATAGAATAAGTGCCATGTCAAGAGAAAACATGATAAGCCATGTTATGGCAGGAATTCAAAACATTTAAATGTTTTATGAAGTTATTAATAACATGTAACATTGTAAATGTCATTATTTCAATGGAAAATATCTCATTGCGTTACGTTTTTATGGTTCCATTAGTTTTTTAGAGTACGCTAGCTACTCTAACATTCAGAATTTTGTTCAAAAACTCACAGACGCAAGAACGGGAATTTTTTGACATGGACACTATTACAGGGCTCAAAGGCGGTAGAGTCTGAGATATTTTAACTGGGTTTAAAAAAAAAGTAAACATCTCAAATAACAAGCTTCAGACATGACACATCCACAAAAATTCAAAAGCCTAATTCGAAATTCCCAACAGATAACTAACTATTCAAAAACTTTAGATTTTTGTTCAAAAACTCAGAGATACAAGAACGGGAATTTTCGGACATGGACACTATTACCGGGCTCAAAGACGATATACTAGAGTCTGAGATATTTTAACAGGGGTTTTAAAAAAGTAAACATCTCAACTAACAAGCTTCAGACACGACACATCTGTGAAAATTCTAAAGCCTAATCCAAAAGTCCCAACAGATAACTATCCATTCAAAAAAAACCTAAGTCGTAAAATTCTAAGAGAAGAATTTGTTCTGAAATGATATTATGAAGCCTTTTTCAAAAGTATTGCTTGGTGTTGGGATCTGTATAAAGTAAAAAAGCAATGCTAGGTGTGAAAAAGGTATGTGCTCCAAGCATAAAGTCGAAAATCGATTTGACTGTGAAGAAGATCAAACACTCAAACCAATAGAAGGCCTAGTGGGATCTTATCACAACCCTACCACCTGGACAGATAATGGGTTTTCTATTGGGTTTTCTATTGCAGGTTCTCATGAAAAAAAAACTGTTCCTATGCCATTGAGATCTTTCTTTCTGGGGAACTTCTTGGCACCTCTACGATAACTCTTTGTTTCCGAAAATTTCATGGTTTGTTCCCGAGAATTTCTTGGTTTGGTTTAATAAGTAAAGCGGGGGAAAAAGTCTTGTGAAGTCCTGATGCTTTGGATTTTATTTCAAAGCTAAAGACACATGATCGTGAATTACAAGACTGCACTCCATTAATTTTTCCGTCGTAGATGGTGACAAGTTTTGACTATCTCAAATGCTGTCATTTATTCTGCTTTAGTCATAGATGGCAGCATACCTATATTTTAAGCTAGGTTACATCGAGTTAACTGCTTTCAAGTTCAGTTCGCTAAGATTCACTTAGCTTAACCAGCTGGCAACAGGGTTTATCACTGGGTAATGTGATACCACAAGCACTAGCAAGAAGTTGGCCCTCGTCTGCAACTATTATTTTTATGTTGGCATTCTCTTTGAGTGAAGTCATCTTTGGAGATCTCTCTCGGATATCCACCGCTACAAGAGTTGAATTAATTCGGTACTCCAAAGAAATTTCATATCTCAGTGTCATAAAAATGTACGCATACGTTTCCAATAGTGTTACCACTAGTGCTTGTTTCGTAAATCAATTATTTGTCTTTTTCAGAATTCAATGCTACAGTAATATTATCATCTGCATACACTTTCTTGAAATATATTATCTTCACTTTTTTAAATAATACTTAAGTGTTTATCCTTCCACTGCACAATTAATAATAATCGAAAACATACAATAAACTAACTACTTTCGATGAAAATTCACAGAGTACTACGGAGGCAACCGCATAACAAAAATGTACACAAACAATATGTGAGTCTACTCAGAGTTCATTGACCCCCATTTCTGTCACTTGTTCTTGGATCTTATTCGTTCTGAAAAAAAACAATTAATCTAATTAGTAACTTAAGTTTCAATTTGAGAAAAATACTTTACTTTCTTATCTCAAACGAATTTGGGCTTGAATCCTTTTTGTCATAGGGATGTTGTATCGGCGTTTAAAATATATCCAACTTTATTAATTTCGTTAGAACATTTTAAGGAGCTTAGGTTTCAATATTTGATAAACAATTTACTTTCATTTCTGAAAGAACATCCTATTATTAGAAAAAGTATATCTCAAGGCACATAAATCAGTAGGTATCTCACAGTTCAAAATAAACCAGTTAAACACATTTGGACCAGTTGAAAATGTTTGGGAATGTATCATTTCCATCACAGGGGCATCTTAACATTGCTTAAAATATATTCGACTTTATCAATTTCGTTAGAACCTTTGAAGAAGCTTCGGTTTCAGCTTTCAGAAAAACAAATGCAACTTCATATCTCAAACAGTATCCTATAGTTAGAAACCATATCTCAAATAAATTAAATTAGGAATCTAGTTTTTCACAGTTCAGAATAAACGGGCTTAGCACATTGGGACCAGTCTAAAATGTTTGGGTTTGTCTGTTCTGTACTCTGACAGGGGCCCGTCGTAGGATTGCTTAAAATATATTTGACTTTATTAATTTCGTCAGAGCGTTTTAAGAAGCTTTTGTTTCAGTTTTCAGAAAAAATGTATCTTCATGTCTCAAGCGACATTGCAGAGCTAAAATGTACATCTCAAGCAACCTAAATTAGTAAATTACTTATGTCACAATTCAAAATAAACCAGTGAAGATCATTTAGGCTTTTTAAAAACATTTGGGATTGTACCATTTCTCTCTTATGTCCGTTCTCATATTTCTTAGCATATATCTGATTTTATTAATTTCGTTATAACGTTTTAAGAAGCTTAGGTTTCATTTTTGAGAAAAATATAACTTCATATCTCAAATTGCACTGAATAGTTAAAAAAAATATCTGAAGTAACATAAATCAGGAAACTAGTTATCTCACAGTTCAAAATAAACCCGTTAAGCAAATTCGGACTATTTAAAAAAAATTTGGACTTGTATTATTTGTCTCACAGGGTTTTCGTATCATCACTTCAAGTATATACGACTTTATTAATTTCCTTAAAACATTGTCAGAAGCTTAGGTTTCAATTTTGAGAAACAGGTTGTGGTTACATCGTTCCTGTCATATGGCAATCGTAACAGTTTTTAAAATATATACGGTTTTATTATTTTTTTAGAACATTTTAAGAAGCTTAGACTTCAAGTTTTGAGAAAGAATTTAATTCCGTGTCTCAGACAACATCCAATTAATAAAACAAGTATATCTCAAGCAATTTAAATCAGTAGGTATCTCGCAGTTCAAAATAAACCAGTTAAGCGTATTTGGATTAGTTGAAAATGTTTTGTATTGGAATATTTTGGACCGTATCATTTCCATCATAGGGAAGTCGTAACATTACTTAAAATATATTCTACTTTATCAGTTTCGTTTGAACTTTTTTAAGAAGCTTAGGTTTCAGTTTTTAGAAAAATGTACCTTTATGTCTCAAACTGTGTCATATAGTGCTAAATTCTATATCTTCTCTAACTTAAATAAGGAAACTAGTTATCTCAGTGCTCAAAATAAAACAAATTAAGCCCTTTTGAACCAGTTAAGCACTTTTGAGTCAGTTAAAAAAGTTTGGAGTTGTATCATTTCTCTCATAGTTCCATCACAACATTGCTTAAAATGTATTTGACTATATTATTTTTGGTTTGAAATTTCTAAAAGGCTAAGGTTACAGTTTCGAGAAAATATATACCTTCTTGTCTCAAACAGTTTTTTATAGTTAAAAATATAGCCTATCTCAAGCAACCTAAATCAGGAAACTAGTTACGTCACAACTCAAAATAAAACACTTAAGATCATTTGGCTCTGTTAAAAACGTTAAAGGTTGTATCATTTCTCCTATAGTGCCGTCGTAAAATTGCTTAAGATACATTCGAGTTTATTAATTTTGTTACAGCATTTTAAGAAGCTTAGGTTCAGTTTTGAAAAAAAAAAGTACCTTCATGTCTCAAACGGCGTCCTATAGTTTAAAAATATATCTTGAGTAACTAGGACCAGTTAACAACGTTTGAGCTTGTAAAATTTCTCTCATAGGCCTGTCATATTTTAACTTAAAATGTATACGACTTTATTAATTCTTTAGAACATTTCAAGAAGCTTAGGTTTCAGTTTTGAGAAAATATGTACCTTCGTTTCTCAAGCGGTTTATTATAGTTAAAAATATACCTCAAGTAACCTAAATCAGGAAAATATTAATTTTGTTAGAACATTTTAAGGAACTTAGGCTTCAGTCTGAAAAAATATGTACCTTCATGTCTCAAACGGTTTATTATACTTAAAAAATATATTTCAAGCAACCGAAATCAAGAAACTACTTACGTCACAGTTCAAAATGAACCAGTTAAGATCATTTGATCCTATCAAAAAATATTTGGGCTTGTATCATTTCTCACATAAGACCATCTCTCATAGAACTTTGTCATATTTCTTAACCTTTATTCGACTATGTTAATTTAGTTAGAACATTTTAAGAAGCTTAGGATTCAGTTTTGACAAAAAATGTACCTTCATGTCTCAAACGATGTCTTATAGTTAAAAATATATCTTAAGTAACTAGGACTAACTAACAACGTTTGAGCTTGTATAAATTTCATCGTATCATCACTTAAAATATATACGACTTTATTAATTTCGTTAGAACACATTAAGAAGCTTAGTTTTAGTTTTGAGAAAAAACCATTTGTTATAAGTATATTTAATGTCATTTGAAGACACAAAAAAAGTTAAAAAAAAAGAAGTGGGCATTGGGGGCCCTTGGAGGTGGTAGGCTACATGTATGACCATAAGTTCCCACTAAAAAAAAATGCTATTGCAATTGATTCATTGGGGACATAAGTTTGCGGGTTTACTTTACCCAAGCGCCCGTCTTAAGAAAAAGGGGTAGCAGACTTGTCGCTTTTAGATTCATTAAAATTCGGTTCTTATTATAAAATGCATTTAAAATTCCGCTTTATAATCACTCATTGTAGGAAGCCTAACAACATGTAAACCGGTTTCATTCAACCCGAATAAAAATTTATTCATAGAATTGTCATGGGATTACTGAAAAATAAGTATCTACAATCTGTAATATGCTAATAAGATGTTCCGTTTGTAATATAATAAAGAGGTTCATGGTATATGCAATGAGGTTTAGTGTATAATCTTTAGAGCCTCAGATATATCTGTCTACTACTATCAAAGGTAACTTTTTAAGAGAGTCTAAACCCTCTTTTGAACAAACGAATTGGTTTTCTTCAATGTAAACTGGCATCATATTTAATTGTTACTTAAGCTTCGCTTAGAGAAACGAGATTTCTCTTTTCATCCCATGATTAATATTTGTAACATTATTCCTATGTTCGGGTGAGAATACTCCAGAGATTCTACAGATTCTACCTCATTAGGGCCAATTACTGGCTTGTATATTATGTTCCCTGCCTCATCCTAGTAACATCTGAACTGTGAAATCCATAAGACAGCTTGTTATTGTACAAAAATAGAACATGGGCCCTCGGCCGATAATTATTTTATTGGAGGAGGGATCCTTTTATCGAAATTGTAAGCCCTTTCATAGTGTGCACAATACGATAACTGAATTATATCGAGAGGATTAACAAACAAGGAAAACAAGGACTAAAGTTACAGGGCTAAAGAAAGCCTTTAATATTGTATCTTATTGTCGTGCTAAGAGCCCACGAGTACACCTTACACCTTTAAATATTTCTGGAGAGCTTAAATAAGACCTAGCGCTGTTTCATAAGGATCTAAATTATAAGAAAAATTGGAAAATTTACTGTATTTAGTTGAACTTTTCACTAACTGCTTTTTCGGCATTTAATAAAAAAAAGAGCACATGAAAACAAGTTTCACTTTTCCTATAGAAATCGAAGAATCACATTAAGACTTCTAAAACCCATAAATCATCTGATTATGAGAGGAGACAAGGTTAACAATTATCCTAAATAGAGGGGGTTCTTCATCTCTCACTCCCAGTTTTGGGAAGAGGTAGGAGGGATTTGAGTAGATTCTGTTACCCCACTCCTCGTCTGGTATTGAAATTAAATAAAAAAAACTAGTTTTTTTAACTGAAAGTAAGGAACGACGTTAAAACTTAAAACAAACAGAAATTATTTCGTATATGAAAGGGGCTGTCCCCTCCTAAACACCTCGCTCTTTACGCTAAAGTTTTTTATTGTTTAAAAAAATAGAGCTGTGAGAAAGTCAAACTTTAGCGTAAAGAACGAGGCGTTGAGGAGGGACAGCCCCTTTCATATACGGAATAATTTCTGTTCGTTTTAACTTTTAACGTCGTTCCTTATTTTCAGTTAAAAAAACTTGTTTTTTTTTATTTTATTTTTGAACGTTTTTGACTTAATGCAGGTTTTGATTTTGGCTTATCGTACATGAATAATTAAAACAAAATTCGAATATTAATTTTACTTTTATTTGGTTAAATGGCTTTCTCTAAACTTGTTTAATTTTATTTACAAACGTTTTTATTAGTAATAAATATACGTAACTTACGAATTAACTTACGTAACGAACTTCTATATTCATCTGTTTTTAATACGTATATTAGAGGGCTCGCCCCCTAGTCAATACCTTGCTCTTTAAGCTAAAGTTCAATTTTTTTCCAATTCTTTAAAAATGACCCCTTAATCACAAAGGCTTATTTAGAGCTTATTTACGCAATATTTTTTGTTTGTTTCAAGTTTTGATGTTAATCCTTAATTTCAGTTGAAAAACTTGTTTTTTTAATTTAATTTCTGATCTTTTTTTTAAATAATGCTGGGAAATCCGGGGCCCCCTTCATAGTAATGTCCCTTCCCCCATGAAAAATTCCTTCATGGAAATATTCTCCCACATAATCCCCCGACCAACAACCCCCCCCCCCTCTACCAGAAAAAATCCCCCTGAAAACGTCAGTATACTTCCCAATAACCAATACTATATGTTAACATTGGGTAAAGTTCATAACTTTCAGCCCTCCCCCAGGGAACTTCGGTGAATTAAGTCATCCTAAAAGACATAGTTATCATATTTTTGATCATGCTGAACAAAATAGCTATCTCAAAATTTTGATCGGGTGACTTTGGGAAAAAATGAGCGTGGGAGGGGGCCTAGCTGCCCTCCATTTTTTGGTCACTTAAAAAGGGCACTAAAACTTTTAATTTCCGTTCCAATGAGCCCTCCCACAATATTCTAGGACCACTGGGTCGATACGATCACCCCTGGGGAAAAACCAAAAAAAAAAAAAAAAACAACAACAAAAAAACAAATAAACACGCATCCGTGATCTTTCTTCTGGCAAAAAAGGCAAAATTCCACATTTTTGTAGATAGAAGCTTGAAACCTCTGCAGTCGGGTTCTCTGATACGCTGAATATGATGGTGTGATTTTCATTAAGGTTATATAACTTTTAGGGGGTTTCCCCCCTTTTTCGAAAATCAGGCAAATTTTCGTAGGCGCGTAACTTTTGATGGGTAGACTAAACTTGATGAAACTTATAAATTTGAAATCAGCATTAAAATCTGATACTTTTGATGTATCTATTGGTATAAAAATTCCGTTTTCTAGAGTTTCGGTTATCATTGAGCTGGGTCGCTCCTTACTTACAGTTTGTTATCACGAACTGTTTGAAAAAAATCATTCTGTTTTATATTTTCATTGAAAAATACCATCCCTTTTGTATTTTCTTAGAAACAACGTTGCTTCCCTCGATCGCAAAAAATATGTTTCCCCTGATACTTTGTGAGTGAGTGGCACTGCTCAGCTCTATTTTGTTTTATTTTAAAGTTTAGCTTTTGTATAAAAATGCTGAAGAACAGATTCTACCCCCTGAAAAACTGCAACCCCTAAAAATTTTCTTGGAATTATCTTAAATGCCATGAGGGATTTTTCAGATCCTAGGGGATAACCCCCCTCCTTGTCACCTTTTAAAAAAGTATATGCTATAAATGCAATTGTTTCAGCAATAAATAATACCACCTTCTTAACATCTTTATTGCACGTTTAGCACAAACAGCATGTGTACCTCCAAATGCTGAGAGATCAGGAAGTTGATCCCTCTGTTCTGATCTATTGATCTATACAAGCAAACAAAGTTTGACAATTTTGGCGTAACAAAAAAAAACACATAAGAGGCTTCAACAAAAAATACTTAAGAGGCTAAAGAGGCTTCGACCAAGACTTTAACAGAGCTCTCCACTAATATCTAGTCTCTATTTAGGTTATAATGTATAACTGAGTTTTGCTGTATAATAAGTCTATGCTAACCGTTCAGTTCCTATATTCTGCATATATGTTTATGGAAAAATCTGCCTCAACGCAGAGGTATTGTATTTGAAACTGTGAGACTATTTAAGTAGTTGCTTGATGTCTCTAAACAAATTTTTAAATCTTTTCATTTTTGCTACATAAAATTTGACCAAAGTTGGGCCAAATCGCTGTTTTGCGGCGCATAATGGCAGAAGTCACGATTTTGCAGCGGCACAAGAGATTTTATTGCTTAACGAGAATTTTAAAACTTTAAATTTATTTTCTAATGAACTATGAAAAAGATGATTCTCAGGGAGCAGGTAAACTTCTAAAAGAGAGTGGTTATTTCTTGGGTGGACAAGATTACATTTGTAGTTACTTTAATATGTGATTAATGGGAATTTTCTTAATTTAGTGGTGTTTCCAGAAGAACGTTTTAGTAGGAGACGCAGGCTCTCCCTTAAAATAAACAGGCTAAGCCGGTAAATAGGTAGAAAGTGTTATTTTTTTTTTGGATAGCTATATAAATAGGACAGATAACTACGACAATACAAATAATTATTTAGTAACTGTAGTGCATCTAACTAAAAAAAAAACTATGAAAACCTGGATGCAGTAGTTTGAATTGGAACGACAAAACATATGCAAAACTTTCCATTGCGTGTAGGCTTCAAATTACAAATTACGAATACAGTGGGCAACTAAATTATCTTTGATATCTCAGAATCCCGTCTTCTGGTTAAATACAAAAAATTTTCAGACAACATTTTCTAACTTTACATTAAGGCAATGTGTTGACACCGCTTTTTGTTCATTTCATTTTCAAAAGGCTGTCAAATAAAACCTTTCTTTTGTCTCTATTTCCTGTCACCAGCCTTACTTTCTAAGGCTCAAGTTTCCACTTAGTTACCCTCGTTTAGAACGCACCACAGCCTGTGAATTGAAGGTAGCAGGTTAGATGCAGAAAGGGAGAGAATGGGCTGAATAAGTTCCCTGCTTGAAATGCAAGTTCCAATGTCAGCGGAGACTAGCAATTATGGTGTCCCACCTTCAACAATGTCAAATTTTCGAGGGATCTCTCGGTTCGACGAACAAGGATAAATGATGGGTCTTCTATTGTTTGTATTATCGAGATTATACTTTCGAAATATTTTCTTGCAGGAATACAGGGAACATAAATTAACCTTAAGGAAAAGTTTCCTTTAATTCTTGCTCTAGAGTAAGGGATCTCGACCTTTTTCCAGGGTACAATTCTTTACAATGTCGCAATATGATATTGTACGCCTTTTCCGAAAAGTTATTAAAAAAAAACTTTCCCAAAGGAAGTTTTTCAAAGAAAAGTAAAGGCCATGTTAAACCTGTGCGACAGAAATAAACAGTTGTAATAATTCAAACTCAAACCAACCAGAAATTACTACTGAAGAATAAATGAAGCCTAAAAGAACAGAAATTAAATAAACAATCATAGCAAACAAACATTTACAAGTACCGCATAAATCAATAAATAAATTTTAAAGCGAGTAAAACATAAATTGAATATACAAATCAAGCTTAAAACAAGCAAAAAATCTTTTACAATTAAAGAATAAATAAAACCCAAAACGAACGGAAATTAAATTAGTAATCATATTAAACAAACGAGTAAAAATTAAATTTAATATACAAATGACGCTTAAAACGAAACAAAATATTAAAACAAGAGTTTGGCTACTACCCCTTCTCTAACGGTAAAAGTATAAAGTCTATTGGGCTATTAACGCTCTACAGAAAACGGATTATATTACAAATATTTTCTTTGGTACTTATTACAACATTGAAAATAAAATGAAACTGATGAGCTTTCAGCAATTAATATCATCTTATATCAAATATTCAGTTTATTTTATTAGTTCTTTCCAAGACACTTAAAGTTTTCGCTTCAAACAAGGCTTAGGCTACTGTCCGTTTCCCTAACTGTAAAAGTCTAAAGCCTATTGCGTATTTGACGCTTTACTAAACTGAATTATATTAAAAATATCTTATTTGTACTAATTACAACATGGAAAATAAGTATAAATTGCAATTAAATTAAATTTTGAGCTGATGTGCTCTCAGCAATTCGTAACATTATATATCAAATATTCATTTTAATTTTAGTAGTTCTTTCCAAGACTGTTCAAGACATATAGTTTTCAGTAAAGCGCCAATTACGCAATAGGCTTTATACTTTTACCGTTAGGGAAAGGATTAGTAGCCAAAATCTTGTTAGAAGTGTTTTTCGTTCGTTTTAAGTTTGATTTGCATATTCAATTTAAGTTTTACTAATTTTGAGATTTATTTATTCATTTATATTATTATCTGGTGATGTTCGTTTGCTATGATTGTTTATTTAATTTCTGCTCGTTTTGGGTTTCTTTCATTCTTTAATAGTAATTTCTCTTCGTTTTGAGTTTGAATTATTATTGATGTTTATTTAGGATTTTTGAGTTTGAATTATCATTGATTTTTATTTCTGATGATCTTAAGTTTAATTTAAAAAAAAAACAATTTTTTTTTAACTGAAAGTAAGGAACGACGTTAAAACTTAAAACGAACAGATATTATTCCGTATATGAAAGGGACTGTCCCCTCCTCAACGCCTCGCTCTTTACGCTAAAGTTTTTCATTGTTAAAAAAAAAGAGTTGCGAGAAAGCCAAACTTTAGCGTAAAGAGCGAGATGTTGAGGAGGGTCAGCCCCTTTCATATACGGAATAATTTCTGTTCGTTTTAAGTTTTAACGTCGTTCCTTGCTTTCAGTTAAAAAAAAGCTTGTTTTTTTAATTTAATTTTGGAACGTTTTCGAATTAATGCAGATTTTATTTTTGGATCACCGTACATGAATAATAAAAAAAAATTGCGTATTAATTTTACTTTTATTTGGTTAAATGGCTTTCTCGAAACCTGTTTAGTTTTATTTACGAACGTTTTTATTAGTAATAAATATACGTAACTTACGAATTAACTTACGTAACGAACCTCTATATTCCTATATTTTTAATACGTATATTAGAGGGTTCGCTCCCTAGTCAATACCTTGCTCTTTAAGCTAAAGTTCGAATTTTGTTCCAATTCTTTGAAAATGACCGCTTAATCACAAATGCCGTTAATTAGAATAAATGGCTCTTATAAAAGTACTAAATAATCTTTGGCTTAAAGAGCGAGGTATTGACTAGGGGATGAACCCAATCATATACGTATTGTTTTCTGTCATTTTAAGTTTTGATGTTGCTCCTTACTTTCAGTTAAAAAACTTGTTTCTTTTGTATATAATTTCTGATCTTTATTTAAATAATGCTGGGAAATCCGGTGCCCCCTTCATAGCAATGTCCCTTCTCCCATGAAAACTTCCTTCATGGTAAGATTCACCCGCATAACCCCTGACCCACGCCCCCCCCCGCACAACCAGAAAAAATCCCCTCTGAACACGTCTGTATACTTCCCAATAACCAATACTATATGTTAACATTGGGTAAAGTTCATAACTTTCAGTCCTCCCCTCGGGGACTTTGGGGGATTAAGTCATCCTAAAAGACATAGTTATCATATTTTCGACCATGCTGAACAAAATGGCGATCTCAAGACTTTGATCGGGTGACTTTGGGGAAAGAATGAGCGTGGGAGTGGGCCTAGTTGCTCTCCATTTTTTTGGTCACTTAAAAAGGGCACTAGAACTTTTAATTTCCATTCGAATGAGCCCTCCCACGATATTCTAGGACTACTGGGTCGATATGATCACCTCTGGGAAAAAAAAGAAAACAAACAAACAAACAAATAAACACGCATCCGTGATCTTTCTTCTGGCAAAAATGCAAAATTCCACATTTTTGTTGATAGGAGCTTGAAACCTCCGCAGTAGGGTTCTCTACTACGCTGAATATGATGGTGTGATTTTCATTAGGGTTCTATAACTTTTAGGGGGTCTTTTCCCCTTTTTTTGAAAATCAGCCAAATTTTCTCAGGCGCGTAACTTTTGATAGGTAGGACTAAACTTGATGAAACTTATATATTTGAAATCTGCATTAAAATCTAATTCTTTTGATGCATCTATTGGTATCAAAATTCTGTTTTCTACAGTTTCGGTTACCATTGAGCTGGGTTGCTCCTTACTTACAGTTTGTTACCACGAACTGTTTGATATGACCTTTACTTTTCTTCAACAAACTTCTTGTTTGAATTTTTTTAAAGATAATTTCTGTTCATTTTTGATGGCCAAAGTTTCAAATTTGTCATAATTCCCTATTTTAAAATTATATATATTTTTTTTCAATATCAAAGTTTCTTCAAAGTGTCAAAACTAGTATCAAAGTCACAATATTAAAGTAACACAGGATTAAAATAAAGAAAGTATCAACGTAAAGAAAGTATCAAAGTAAACAAAGTTTCAAAGTAAAAATAAGCAACTTGTATAACTTGCAGCCCTTGCCCCGTAAATCAAATTTACCCCATAAATCAGTAAGTCCAAGTATCAAAATAAAAGTATCAAAGTAAAAGTAAGCAATTTGCATAATTCAGAGCCCTGTCCCTAAAGGCTGGGAGGGGGGTTCAACCCTGGAATCATATTTATTTGGCCTTTGGACTATTTTGAACAAAAAAGCTATCTCAAAATTTTGACTGGATATCTTTGGGGGAATGGGAGTGGGAGGGGGTGGGTGGCTGCCCTTTGATTACATTTGACTTTTAAGAACAAACTGACCCCGAAGCTTATGTTACATGAACTTTGGTCTGTTTTCAATAAAATTCCCATCTCTAAAATTTGATAAGATACATCTGGGGAGAAAAGGGCATGGCGGGGCTAGGTACCGTCCGATTATTTTTTACTTTTATTAATATTTTAAATTTTAGTTTTTATTGTTTGTTTTTTCACATTGACTTTCCGCGTTTGCTTTTTTTTCTGAGTGTGAAAAAATGAATGTTTATACAATTATTGCTCACTTATAAAGATAGTATTACATCAGAAGTGCACATAGGGGGACAAAAACTATAGTCTTTCTTTTGCCGTTCAATTACTAACTAACAAAGTTATCTGTCAATTTTCTGCTAGCCTGCAGACCTAAAGGCATTAGCTAAAAAAAAAGTTATAACTAATAATTCTCGGAAATTTATGTATTAGCCGGAAAACGTGTAAAAGTGCTAGCTGGATAAAAAAAACTTTAGTATGTCCATCTAGGCTAGCCTGTCTATGATATTCCACTTGTTGAATCTAACAAAAGAATTTGTTAACTGAGGAATAATAGCTGTCATGGATTATTTACCAATATTTCAAACCGTTCGTGGTAACGAACTGTAAGTAAGGAGCGACCCGGCCTAATAGTAACCGAAACTCTAAAACCGAAATTTTTATACCCATAGATACATAAATAGAATCAGATTTTTATGCTGATTTCAATTATATAAGTTTTATTAATTTTAGTTTTACCCATCAAAAGTTACGTGCCTGAGAAAATTTGCCTTATTTTCGAAAAAAGGGGGAAACACCCCCAAAAAGTCATAGAACTTTTATGAAAATCACACCGTTGGATTCAGCGTAATTGAAAACCCTATTGCGGAAGTTTCAAGCTCCTATCTTCAAAAATGTTTAATTTTTTATTTTTTGTCAGAAGAAAGATCACGGATGCGTTTTTATTTTTTTTTTTTTTTTTTTAAGGGGTGATAATATCGATCCATTAGTCCTATAATATCGTAAGAGGGCTCTTTCGAACGGAAATTAAAAGTTCTAGTGCCCTTTTTAAGTTACCAAGAAATTGGAGGGCAACTTGGCCCCCTCCTACGCTCATGTTTTTCCCAAAGTCACCCAATCTAAATTTTTATATACGCATTTTGTTCAGCATAGTAGAAAATTTAATAAATATGTCTTTGAGGATGACTTAATCCCCCACAGTTCCCAGGGAAAGGGCTGCAAGTTATGAACTTCGCCCATTGTTTACATATAGGACTGGTTAATGGGAAGTATAAAGACCTTTCAGGAGGGATTTTTTCTGATGGGGGATGTCAGAGGAGGGGGTTATGGGGGAGGATCCTCCCAGCGAGGATTTTACCTTGAGGAAAGGGTACATTACTAGGAAGGGGGTATCGGATTTCCCAGAATTTTTTAAACACCGATCAGAAATTAAATAAAAAAAATAGTAATTTCAACTGAAAGTAAGGAGTAACATTAAAACTTAAAACAAACAGAAATTATTACGTATATGAGGAGGTTCGCCCCCTATTCAATGCCTCGCCCTTTTCTCTAAAGTTTTTTTAGTACTTTCAAAAGAGCTATCTATTCTAATTAACCGGCCTTTGTGATTCAGGGGTTTGTGATTCGAATAAAATTCGAACTTTAGCGTAAAGAGCAACGTTTCGACTAGGGGGCAAACTGCCTAATATACGTAATAAAACATACGAATATAGATATGAATATAGACTTACGAATAATTTCCTTTTAATTATTCATGTACGGTGAGCCAAAATCAAAGCTGCATTAAATTCAAAAACATTCAGAAATTAAATTAAAAAAAAGTTTTTTTTTAACTGAAAGTAAGGAACAACATTAAAACTTAAAACGAACAGAAATTATTACGTATATGAACGGGTTTGTCCCCTCCTCAATACATCCCACTTTACGATAAAGGTTTAATCTGTAAAACAACATTATGTTTTAAATCAATAAAAAAATTTAGGGTAAAGTGCGAGGTATTGAGGAGGGGACAGCCCCTTTCATATACGGAATAATTTCTGCTTGTTTTAAGTTTTAATGTCGCTCCTTACTTTCAGTTTAAAAAAACTTGTTTTTTTTTTATTTAATATAACACAGAAACAGGTCATACTGCTTAGCTGTATTATGAGTTTTCTATATCGGTCTTCAAATTCTCAAAAACAAATTTTTAACATCGACTCGAATCGTTGAAGGGAGAAGTGAGTAAAACATTATCCAGAACGATAAAATCATTAGCCTTTTCTATGTATCCTAGTATATTTAAGAATTAGGAGGGAGGATGTTGTAACTACGATTATCTTTG
Organism: Artemia sp. Qi Xiang Cuo; assembly: GCF_049724085.1. Classification (NCBI taxonomy): domain Eukaryota; kingdom Metazoa; phylum Arthropoda; class Branchiopoda; order Anostraca; family Artemiidae; genus Artemia; species Artemia sp. Qi Xiang Cuo. The sequence goes on from NC_142809.1 coordinate 35,335,760, forward strand.
TTTTTCAAATTAGAGACAGTAAACTTGTACTCAACGGCCTTACGACTAGGGCAATTTTAATGGTGCGCTTATTATTGGATTTGGCGTCACGTCATATGCATCTGAGGGGCTTGAGGCCATTTTCGCACATTTGTTTTTATAAATAAAAATTATTGTTCTATTGAACCTATATATTACTTACTGTTTCCAAAATCAATGTCAATTGGGAATTATTTTTTTCACTTTACCGTCTCTTAGAAAGCGTATATCAAAATATTTCCTTAGTATGGGCTGCGGTTTGCTCTTTACTAGGCTGCCGCTGCTGCTGCAACTATGATGGAAGACTGTAAACCTCCAATTGTCCAAAAATGAGCGATGTAATTGTTTTTGTTTTCTAACCTTCTCCGCTTTGGAAATGTTACCTGAACATAGGATGGGGCTGGAGACCTCCAGTTTGGGAATTTTGAGATGACGCTTGTTTCAATGACACGTTTTTTATTTCGAAGTAACGTGGTGTTTAAGGGATTTTAGATTATTTTCCAAAATACTTAAAAATATAATTTGATAATTGATAATTGTTACTCATTTTAATCTAAATTATAGTTTTTTTTTTCTTTGCTTGTTTGTTTGGCAAAAGTTTTGCAAGTGCTCCTTTCCTTGACTGTAAAAGTCTACTAACCTACTGCGTCATTTCCGTTTTATTGAAAACTACGTGTGTCTTGAACACTCCTTGGAAAGACCTAATAAAATTAAACTGAATATTTGATGTATAATCATAACAATTGCTGAAAAATCAGCAGTTCAAGATTTATTTCACTGTAATTTTTATTTTCCATGCTATAAGTAGGCCTACAAAAGAAAAAAAAAACTATAATATAGCCTACGTCGTTTCCAACATTTATTGGGGATTTTTTTTAACACTCCCGATTTCAAAATCATACTTTTTTTTTCAAATTCATTGTCTTATCAATGTATACAAACACCAAAGTGGATTTTTTTTTTTTTTTTTTTTTTTTTAAGTTTGAAAGTTCAACAACCCCAACAACATTCCCTGAAAGTAGTCACAAATAGGTGTACTAGCAGTTGCAAGCGGTTGCAGTGACAGTTGCAAGTTGCCGCACTTGGAAGTAGTCACAGTTGCAGTCACAACCAGTCTCATTTGAGGCCATAATAGGAGCAGTTGAAGCAGTTAACCTAAAAGTTTCAAGTTAATACCTTTAGCTGTTCCTAAGATATTGCTGATAGGCCTTTTTTCAAACTTGGACACATGTAGTCTCTTTTGATTTAGCCCTTGACATTTCCCGGATTTTGCCTCAATACCCTTAGCCTCTTTGGACATATCCACGATCTAACATTTTCCCCTTTTTTAATGAAAAAATGAACAAATTGCATAATTTACATTACTTGCCCCGTGAGCTGTGAGAGCATGACTTCCCCAGAGGCTTACAATGGACTATAGTTTACTCTTTTCTGAGTTACACCTATTCCTACAACCAAAAGAGGTTTTTCAAAGAAAAGTAGAGAGCCATCTTAAACTTAAGACCAGCGGAAATAATTCCTATCGCAATTCGAACTCAAAACGACCATAAATTAAAGAATAAATGAAACCCAAAACAAGCAGCGTTTATATAAATATTCCTTTCCCTAACTGCAAAAGTCTAAAGCCTACTGCCTCATTTGTGTTTTGTTGAAAACTAAATTTGTCATGAGCAATCCTTGGAAAGAACTAATAAAATTAAACTGAATATATAATATATAATGATATTAATTGGTGAAACCTCAGCAGTTCAAGATTTTATTTCTCTGTAATTTTCGTTTTTATTTTCCATGTTGTAAGTACAAACCAAAATGTTTGTAATATAAGTCGTTTCCAATGTACATAGGGGAATTTTTTTGAAAATTCCCGATTTCACCATCATAGTTTTTTTTCAACATCGAAGCTTCATCAAAACGCCAAAGTGGTGTTAAATTTTGAAACCTCAGAACCCCCCTCAACATTCCCTGAAAGTAGTCACAAATAGGTGTACTAGCAGTTGCAAGCACTTGCAGTGACAGTTGCAAGTTGCCGCACTTGGAAGTAGTCACAGTTGCAGTCACAACCAGTCTCATTTAATACCCTCACCTGTTCCTAAGATATTGCAGATAGGCATTTTTGATAACTTGGATATATATATATAGTTTCTTTTCATTTAACTCAACATACCCCATAACATTTCCCGAATTGTTTTTTCAATACCCCTTTGCCTTTAGGGACTCATCCACGTTCAAACATTCACCCCTTTCCTAATGATATATCCTATATGGAAAAAATAAACAATTTGGGTAATTTACATTCCTCACTTCCCCGGGGGCAGTGAGGGCATGGCATCCCAAGAGGCTTGGCTGTTAGATTTTGTGATATTCTAAGGCCGTGAAATGGCTTTTTAATACATCTATCAGTGTTAAGTAGAGACTCTAAAAGGACAAGAGGGGCAGCTGCCCTTCGATTTTTTTTCAACATGCCTTTCAGCATGCCAGCATGTAAAGTTTTAACTAAACTCCCTTAGCCTTTCCTTAGATATTGCTGTCGTGTCTTTCCGACACGACACTTTCCTTTACATAGTCTGCTACGATTCATTTTTACATCCACCTCAACATTTTCAAAAAATTCACCTTCATATTCTTAGTCTTTTTGAAGACTCAGGATCAAACATGCTACCTTTGCCCGATAACCAACCTTGTATATAAGCAATGGGTAACTTATGCAACTTACAACACTTGCCAATCGGGCTCTGGGGGTTAAATCATCCCCGGAGGTATTTTGACAAGATAAGCCCATTTCACAATTCACCTACTTTCAACAAGATAACTATTCGAAAAATTTTGATCAGATATCTTTGATGGGAGTGCAGCTAAAAATGGAACGGGAAGGGGACTGGTTGCCTTCTGACCACTTTTTAACATCTTCCTCAACATGTCCTCAAAGTTTAAATTTAACGAGCTCAGGTGTTCTTGTGATATTGCATACACACCTTTTTGATAGAAAGGATGTACATAGTCTCCTTAGATTTAGTTTAACGTGCCCCTCAACATTTCCTGAAGTTTCACCTTAATACCCTTAACCTTTTCGAACACGCCTAGAATAAAAATGCCTCCTTTTTCCTAATGATAAATCCAGCATCTAAAACAGACAAATTGTATAATTTATGATACTTACTCTGGGAGCTTTCATTGGTGTGTTTTAATTGTGGTCGGCATCCCTCTCAAGATTTCCTTAAAGTTTCACGTTAATACCCTAAGCCTTTTTGGAACCCAGATTTAAACATGGTATCTTTTCCAATAAAAATCCTTATATGTTAACAATGGGCAAATTACATAAGGTATCCTTGTCCGGAGGCTAGGAGAGGTGTGTCAATCCCGGAGGCATAGTTATTCGACCTTTGAGCTATTTTAAACAACATAGCTATCACATAATTATGATATAATGCAATTTTGATCTGGGGAGAATAGCACGAGGGAAAGGGGCTGGTTGCCCTTCCATAACTTTTGACTCTTAACAAGGACATTAAAAGTTTTGATTTCCAGTCAAAGTTTACACGACCACCCCTTCCACAAAAATCTTGCATATTTACAACAAATAGCTTGCATAACTTACAGCCCTTTCCCTGAAGGTGGGGGGGGTTCAACCCTAGAAGCATAGTTATTTAGCCTTTTGACTATTTTGAACAAAATGGTTATTTCAAAATTTTGATCGGATACATATGGGGAAAAAGGGCAGGTTGGGTGCCCCTCGATCACTTTGGACTCTTAAAAAAGGAACTATAACTTTCAATTTTGAATCGAATGAGGCCCTTCCAAAGTTTATGCGACGAACCCTTCAACAAAAACATTATATGCTAACGATGGGTAATTTGCATAACTTGCAGCCTTTACCCTGGGGGTGTGGGGGGTTTTGTCAACCCCGGGGACACAGTCATTTTCCCTTTGGACTATTTTGAGCAAAATGGCTATCTCAAAATTATGATCGGATGTATTTGGGGAAAAACTGCTGAGAGGGAGGGGGGCTGGTTTCCCTCGGATCACTTTTGACTCTTAAAAAGGCTTCTAGAACTTCGTGTTTTCAATATAATGAGCCCCTTCTGAAGTTTATACAGTCATTCTTCTCGTAAAAACCTTACACGTTAACAATGAGGAACTTTTGTAAATTACAGTCCTTGCTCTGGGGACTGTGGGTATTCATACTCGGAACCATAGTTGTTTGACCTTCGGACCATTTTGAATAAAATGACTATCTTAAAATTTTGATCGGAAGCTTCTGGGGGAGAATGGTGTCAGGGGGGTGGCTATTTGCCCTCCGAACACTTTTGACTCTTAAAGAAGAAACTAGAACTTATGATTTCAAGTCAAATGAGCCTTCTCTGAAGTTTATACAGCCATCCCTTCCATATGAAGTGCATCTGGGAAAAAAATAATAATAATAATAAAATAACATTAAAGTCTTATGGCTCTTTACTATAAGCAACGCTATTGCGTTGCCTCTGATAAAACAAACAGTTCGTAGTAACGAACTGTAAGTAAGGAGCGACCCGGCTCAATAGTAACCGAAACATTAAAAACGTAATTTGATACCAGCAGATACATGGGCGTAGGGAGGGGGCAGTTGCCCTAACCCCCTAGACCTTCAAATTTACATTATATATGGCTGAAAAAGCAGATGGTTTGGAAAAAGCAGTTGATAAAACTCCATCACACTATCGACTGCCCCCCTAGACAATATGCTGCCTAATGCTGCCTACGCCCATGAGTAGATACATCAAAAGAATCAAATTTTTATGCTGATTTCAAATATACAAGTATACAAACACCAAAGTGGATTTTTTTTTTTTTTTTTTTTTTAAGTTTGAAAGCTCATCAATTTTAGTATTACCCATCAAAAGTTACGAGCCTGAAGAAATTGCCTTATTTTCAAAAAAGGGGCAAACATCCCCTAAAAATAATAGAATCTTAATGAAAATCACACCATCAGATTCAGCGTATTAGAAAACCCCACTATAGAGGTTTCAAGCTCCCATTTGCAAAAATGCGGAATTTTGCACTTTTTGCCAGAAAAAAGATCACGGATGCGTGTTTATTTGTTTTTTTTTTTTTTTTTTTTTTTCAGGGGTGATCATATCGATCCAGTGGTACTAGAATATCACAAGAGTGCCTATTCAAACGGAAATTAAAAGTTCTAGGGCTTTTCTAAGCGACCAAAAAAAACTGGAGGGCAACTAGGCCCCCTCCCACACTCATTTTTTCCCAAAGTCACCCGAACAAAATTTTGAGACATAATGAAAATTTTTCAGCATAGTAGAAAATCTAATAAATATGTCTTTGAGGATGTCTTAATCCCCACAGTCCTCGGGAGAAGGGCTGCAAGTTATGAACTTTGCCCATTATACATTATGCCCATTTAAATATAGTATTGGTTGTTGGGAAGTATACAGACGTTTTCAGGAAGGATTTCTTTCTGGTGGGGGAGGGGGTCAAAGGAGGAGGTTACTTGAGAGGATCTTTCCATGGAAGATGTTTCCATGGGGGAAGGGGAATTTTTTGGAAATTAAATAAAAAAAAAAGTTTTTTTCAGCTGAAACTAAGGAGCAACCTTAGAACTTAAAACGAATAGAAATTATTACTTATATGAGGGGGTTCGACCCCTAGTCAATACCTCGCTCGCTACACAAAAGTTTTTTTTGTACTTTCAGAGTGGCTATCCATTCTAATTAAACGGCCTTTGTGATTCAGGGGTCAGCGTTTTAGTACTTTCAGTTTTAGTACTGCAGGCCAACTTCTAAAGTTTACTGAAGTGAAATTTAGGCTACCTTCAGCGTAACCTGCAGGACCAATTCACTGGGTAAAGTTAATTCCCTGGCATGGTGAGATCAGTAAACCGTAGCAAGTAAAATAACTTAAGCAGTGCTCGAATTAAAATTTGGTTTATGAATACACTGAAACACATTAAAGTTAGGCTTGTTTGTGGTAGTGTCAAATAGAGAATATAAAAAGTGCTTTATTGAATGCTGCAAACGTTGGATCCAGGGGGCCGGGGGAGATCCCCCCTCCCAAGATTTTTTATAGCGCCATCTTATCCTGTTTTTTTCTTTTTTTTACTCTTTTCTTAGAATAAATTTGTCAATTTGTTCGTTTATTAGCACCATTTTCAAATTCCCCTCCAAGACTTTTCTCATTTGCGCCCTGGTAACACTGAACCTCCCCGAAGATTTTGATCTAGGTCCGTCCCTGAAATCTGCCAAACTCCCTAATTGCTATTATACAGAATACTGACTCATCAGGTTGGAGGTAGTTAGACAAATAGGGAGTATTTGCTAGTATTCCTCTTGGAATGAAAGCAGCCAAATGAGGCACGCTCTTTCCCCAAACTAAAAAGTATTTTGCAAGAAATACAGATTTCTCGGTGACATCAAAAGTTTCCATCTTCTTACACTGATTAACTTGGATCTATTCTTGGGGCTCTTTTACAAATGTGCTAAAATTCCAAATTTGAAATGCAAATGTAGAAACTTCCTGCAAGCTATATTTCAGAATTCAAGATCTAAATGAGTAAAATGGATGAGACCAAAACTAAATTAAAACTAGAAATAATTTAGATGACACCTTTCCTCTTAAGGAATAGCTAATTTCTTTTGTTTAAACACACCCTTCTGGAAACTCTTAACTAAAACAGACAAGAGTAAAATCCGATCCATGTTCTTTAGTTTTGCCAAGTATATGCTTCATCTGCCTCAGTGGTATAGAAATTCGCTCACTATTGCGAAATTCAAGGTTGCTGACCCAGAGGTTGCCGTCGTTATACGGATATTAGAAAAGTTGATGGGAATTTAAAGGATTGGTACTAATAGTAATTTAATTTTTGTACGATTGTTTAACGTTACTGTTCGACAGTATAGATAGTAGGTCGTGCCATATTGAAGATTTTTTTCGCATTTATGTTATGTAAGGTAGATGGTGCTATTATCGTTTCTTAAATTATCGCCTTCGGCCCCCACCTTGGACCCGAAAATCATTTTTATTTATTTGTTATAATATAATTGATTCATGTATTGCCGTTTTAACAAGTATTGTGAATTTTAACGATTAATTTGTCACGTAACTGGAGCCATATCTTGCAGTGGTAAGATAATGGGCACATTAGATAGTAAATGTTTGTGTTTATACTCGTTCACTTAGAAGTCTTTTTTATTATTATGGTTTCTTCAGTATATTTGATTGTCTTATATTTTTCGAAGTGTCTAATTGTTGTCTTTATAGTTTTATTATTTTGTTTTCTCTTACTGTTCTGTCTTCTTGCTTTTGTATGACTGGTTTTCAAATAAATAAATCAAAAGGCAAAACTATCGCAAAAGGATTCTAAATTTTAAAACTAGTCATCTAATTAATAGAATTTTGCTTTCAATTCGACATAAATACCTTGATTATCAATGGCTCAAGGTTTTGAGCCATTGATAGAACTCAAAATCAACGAATTCTTTCATTGACCTTGAAGGTGGTTTAGCACATCTTAAAAAAAATTAAACGATTTGGTAAGATAAAACTAATCGACTGTTTTGTTCATACAAATGCTTTAAACGGTTTGAAAAATGCATAATCCTTTGAAAACCAAATCCCTCTATTTTCACTGTGAGACATTTTGGCCAGATATGCAGAAAAGGAGCTTTAATTTGTGAGGCTGAAGTTTCAAGATTATCCTTTTGTAATCTGATTTGGTAATCTCTTCCATTTGGTCCCATAACTTTTGCCACTGCTCTGAAAGGGATACCGCTCCAGAATTTGCTCTTATAAAAAAATTCCCTAGTGCCTGTTCTTGAACACTCTTGGCCTTGGATCTAATCTAAGTTTCTTTTGGGAATAAAAAAGAACCTTAGCTATTAATTAGCGTCGAAAAAAACAGTAAACCAAAGATCCAAAGTTTTCATGATAAAGTGTGCATAGTATTTCAATTTACGCTGAAATTCAAATAAATATGCTTATCAGGCAATGTTATCACAATCATCTGAAAAATACTGTTACAAAGATCAACACCTCAACGTCAAATTTGAAAGTTTGGCGTCGCCAATTACTTCACACAACGTTACATTATTGACAAAAACTTTTCTTTGGTTTAGTAATGCGAACGAAGATAAACCTTCGGTTCCCGCTGATGCGATTTTTTTTTAACGCAAAACGGCTCACGGATAGCGGATGCAGAAAAATTGCAAAAATGTGCACACAGAAACGGTCCACTACAGCCGTTGAAGCACAAAGATATTATGAGACATTTAAAAGCACAGGAACAGGCTAAATCAAGTTCTACAACCAAGGGCTAACCTATATTAGCCTGGACTATCTATGCCTAATGAAAAATATAAGTCCCTTCTCTTTGGCTCATTTGCCTGGAAATATCCCCCAGGACTCGCCTATTAAAATTTTGTATTAAAAGAACAGGGCCCTCATGTTTTTTGTCAATTATTAATGGAAAACATTTGATTGAAATGTTTAGTTTATCAGGTATTGGCAATTTTTTGCTCCGCAAAGTTTCTAATTTAAAGCAAAGAATACGATTTTCAACGGCTCAGTAGACAAATTTCAAAACAACCGTAGAACCGTTGTGACACAGAAACTTTCTGCAAAAAACGGAGGAAAATCGATGGATCACGCGAAAATGACCGTTTTGCGTGAAATCGTTTCAGTGGGAACCCAGGAAAACGCCATAAATTCTGCGAAGACCCCACGGCAAATAGCCTTATGACACATCGAGAATATAATCAGTTTTCGATTTGTGGTCAAGGACGAAGGTTAAACGGATAAATACCATATTCAAGGTTATTTCTTGGATTAAGCTCTGCGTCATATATTTTTTATTGAGCAAAATAATTATATGTTTTTATTGGCTTGGTATGGTAATGGTATTATTTACATATATATGGTTATATGGTCATTTGACCTGTAATTATGGTCATTTGGCCTACATATTATCAAAAGTCTACTTTAAAGTTTTATTTCAATGGCTGATGGGAAAATTATATAAATATTGCTACATTATTTATAAAATTTTCGGGTATTTTATTTGGTTGGTAATGGCAACCTATATTTACTTGTTGTTTTATGTCATATGTATAAGTGTATTATATAGCATGTTAATAAGTTATGATTTATGATCATGACGGCGAGGAAGTATAGATCATCGTTACACCAGGTCATAATGCTGGCTAGGTACAGACCGTCATTACATAGGTCTTAACGCCTTGAACATATAGACTGTCAGTTACATTAGATCATAACGCCTAGCTCATAAAAACGTCGCCACATAAAGTCTTAACACCAAGGGTGTACACATTGTCTTTATAAGGTCATAACGCCAAGGGTGTTCAGACCTTTACCATATAAGGTCATAACACCTCAGGTGTACATACAGCTGATAATGTAAGGTCATAACGCTTGGAGCGTAAAGACTGTCAATATTTATGGTAATAACGCCCTGGGGCGCACAGAACCCAACTACTTATGGCTATAGCTTTTCTGGCGTTGGCCTTCTAGATCTGGTTCTCGCAAGATGTAAGTTGTTTTAGTGATTCCAGCTGATTTTTTAGTCCCGGTAACTAATTTAAACATTGTATAGTTGCCTATTTATGTGTATAAAGGTATATTTTAGGGGAAATATACTGTATATATTTAAAAACTTATATATATATATATATATATATATATATATATATATATATATATATATATATATATATATATATATATATATATATATATATATATATATATATATATATATATATATATATATATATATATATATATATATATATATATATATATATATATATATATATATATATATATATATATATATATATATATATATATATATATATATATATATATATATATATATATATATATATATATATATATATATGTGTGTGTGTGTGTGTGTGTGTGTGTGTGTGTGTGTGTGTGTGTGTGTGTGTGTGTGTGTGTGTGTGTGTGTGTTTGTGTGTGTGTGTGTGTGTGTGTGTGCTGTGTGTGTGTGTGTGTATATATATAAGTTTTTAAATATATACAGTATATTTCCTTAATATATACCTTATATACATAAATACATATATATATATATATATATATATATATATATATATATATATATATATATATATATATATATATATATATATATATATATATATATATATATATATATATATATATATATATATATATATATATATATATATATATATATATATATATATATATATATATATATATATATATAGCATGTTAATAAGTTATGATTTATGATCATGACGGCGAGGAAGTATAGATCATCGTTACACTCAGGTCATAATGCTGGCTAGGTACAGACCGTCATTACATAGGTCTTAACGCCTTGTACATATAGACTGTCAGTTACATTAGATCATAACGCCTAGCTCATAAAAACGTCGCCACATAAAGTCTTAACACCAAGTGTGTACACATTGTCTTTATAAGGTCATAACGCCAAGGGTGTTCAGACCTTTACCATATAAGGTCATAACACCTCAGGTGTACATATGTACATACAGCTGATAATGTAAGGTCATAACGCTTGGAGCGTAAAGACTGTCAATATTTATGGTAATAACGCCCTGGGGCGCACAGAACCCAACTACTTATGGCTATAGCTTTTCTGGCGTTGGCCTTCTAGATCTGGTTCTCGCAAGATGTAAGTTGTTTTAGTGATTCCAGCTGATTTTTTAGTCCCGGTAACTAATTTAAACATTGTATAGTTGCCTATTTATGTGTATAAAGGTATATTTTGGGAAATATACTGTATATATTTAAAAACTTATATATATATATATAAAATATATATATATATATATATATATATATATATATATATATATATATATATATATATATATATATATATATATATATATATATATATATATATATATATAGATATTTATATATGTATATATATATATGTATATTATATATATATATATATATATATATATATATATATATATATATATATATATATATATATATATATATATATATATATATATATATATATATATATATATATATATATATATATATATATATATGTTTTAGAATATATACAGTATATTTCCCTAAAATATACCTTTATACACATAAATAGGCAACTATATATATATATATATATATATATATATATATATATATATATATATATATATATATATATATATATATATATATATATATATATAAGTTTTTAAATATATACAGTATATTTCCCTAAAATATACCTTTATACACATAAATAGGCAACTATATATATATATATATATAAAAAAAAAAAAAAAAAATATATATATATATATATATATATATATATATATATATATATATATATATATATATATATATATATATATATATATATATATATATATATATATATATATATATATATATATATATATATATATATATATATATATATATATATATATATATATATATATATATATATATATATATATATATATATGTATATATATGTATATATAAAACAAATAAATGAAATAATGGTGGTGTTTTGGTCTTGATTTATGTATTTGTTTAAAGATGAATAATCATGAGGCAGTTTTGGAAACGTTGAAAGCGTTGCAGGACGAATTGAAAAACATGAAGTTACAAATTTCTGTTCTACATAATGATGGAACATCCCTTTCTGAACGTGATCATACCTCCACCACTAATAAGCGTGAAGATCCCTTAGCTTTGACCTCAAGAGGCAGAGAAGATACGGATGATGGTAATTCAAAAAATGAGAACAGAAATTCCTTTCACTTCGATGACGGGCAGTCGATGATAGATTCCGATCTAGGAGCATATGACAAGATATTAGTCTAAAGACGGTATCGGTTCGTCGAAGAATTGAAATCCATACCTTGTCACTCAGTGCGGCATAATTTATGATAATTTAGCAAATCTCAGATTTCTTTCTTCGTTTAGACCAAAGAACTTAAAAGCTCACGAGATATCCTCTCCTGTTTTCCCACCAGTGTTACATGTAGATCCAACCCTGTGTCCAGTGAGGATATTGTCAACCTATGCAAAATGAACGGCAAACGTCGCGATCAGAAATGAGAGAAAGAGATTCTTCATTCCTTCGTCTAAAGCCACGTTTTCAGGCTCAGCGGGTTCGAACACGGGTTGTTCCCGTCTAGTTTCAAGTTTCTAGTTTTTCGTCTAGTTTCAGCGGGTTCGAAGTTTCAACCCCGTGTTTGATGCACTAGATGCACTGATGCACAACACCTGATGCACTGGACGAGAACAACCCGTGTTTGAACCCGCTGAGCCGTGAACAACCCGTCTTCGAACACGGATTTTCTCGTCTAGTGCATCAAGCGTTTTCACAAAGCGGATTCTCGAGGAAAACACGGGGTTTAAACTTCGAACCCGTTGAAACTAGCCAAAACTAGACGAAAAACTAGAAATTTGAAACTAGACGAGAACAACCCGTGTTCGAACCCGCTGAGCCTGAAAACGCGGCTTAAGTTATCACCACGAAAAATGGCAGCGGGAACTATTTCTTCTTGGGTAAAATAGATCATAAATATGGCATACGATACGGCGAAAGACGATCGTAAAAAAGGGAAAGCGCACGACCCAAGATCAATGGCGGCGTCAAGGGCACTATCAAAATCTGTACCTCTTGCTGATACAATGAGTGCAACTGGTTGGTGTTCGGAGTCTAGACGACATTAGCTTTATGAAATAGAAGATCGAACCGATGCTTTAAATTCTTTCGCGGTTCAGACAGTTATATAGTTACGCATGGAAATATTTGAGTTTAAAAATAAATGATATATTAGCTGATTTAGGAACCCACCACAAAATCGGTTGGAATCTAAGCTTTTGTCAATAATGTAACAATGTGTGAGGTAATTGGCAATGCCAAAGCCGAACTTTCGAATAAAAGTTTAGTTTGGCTAGCTTATACTTACCTCACACATTGGTACATAGAGTCCCTCTCTCTTCCCCGATTATAGAGGGCTATGGGATTATTAGAGATTTAGTTCAAAGGGAAAACTGATTATATTCTAGATGTGTTATGAGGCTGTTTGCCGTGGGGTCTTCACAGAATTTGTTCAAAACCGAAGAAAAGCTATTGTCAATAATTTACCAATGTGTGAGGTAAGTATAGGCTAGCCAAACTGAACTTTTATTCAAAAGTTTGGCTTCGTAACACAAAGGCTCGAGAAACAATTTTTTGAATATTTTGAGGTTAATTGGATGGAAGAGGACAATTTGATCAACAAAAGAAGAAATGACTTGCAATAGTCAAGTCGGACCTAGGGAAAATCAGGGGCTTTTCCAAAAATAGAGGAAATCGGAGTCGTAACTTGGTTGAGCCCAACATAAGTTGGGCTCAAAATCCTATGCCTTCCCAAGACCAGAAAATAATTTGCACTTTACTGAAAAAAATATAAATGTTTTTACTTTTATAACTTTAATAAATCAAATAATATTAACATTTTGATTACTAAATATCAGTATATGTATATTAAACTGACAATGGGCATTCATTTGTATTTTTTTCAGTAAAATGCAAATTTTGTTCTGGCCTTAGGAAGGCATAGGGATTTTGAGCCCAACTTATGTTAATTTGTGCTCGTTTTGAGCTTGACTCGGTTATTTATTGTAATTTCTGTTCGTTTTGGGTTTCATTTATTTATCGATGCTGATTTGTGGTAGTTTCACGCTTGGTAGATTATTTGATTTTATTTTTGCTCATTTTCATTTAATGGAATTCTTTACTTTTCTTCGAAAAACTTATTTTGTGGAAAAAATTTTTTTTAATTAATTTCTGTTCGTTTTATATTGACATAGTCTTTTCAGAGAAAAAGAAAATAACACTTTAAATCTTTTCGTTTCTTTAAGACTTTATACTTTGGCCTGCTATATGTATGCTGGAGAAAAATTTTCAGCAATTTTTAACAACATACCCCCTCTTAAAAATCTGGACAAAAATAGTAATGTTTAATTTAGTTTCATACCTCCTCTAGTTGACCTGAAATGGAAAACTTGATACCACTCGCAAAAAAAACTGTTTACTTTCTTTGATAGCTTGGATACACTTACCATATTTTGATTTGGTTAAATTTTAAGAGCAGAAGCAGTCCCAAAAGTTTAAACATAATACCCTCCGTCGTTCTTGGTATACTGCTGAGATGCCTTATTGGGAATGAGCATTAACACAGTGCATTTTGATTTAGTCTTATGGCAACATTTGGTTTCGAAAAATAAAAGCAAATGGGTGGGTGGGTGTGGGAGAGGGATTATTTTCCCTACAATCGCTCTTGACTATTAAAAAGGGCATCAACCCTTTCTATTTTCAATCAAATGAGCCCTTTTCGAAGTTCCTACGAAAACTACTTTGATACAAAGTGCCCTGGTCTAGACAACAAAAAAAAAATAATACTTTGTTCCCAAATCAATCTTTAGTACAAAAAAATAAAGCCTTCAAATCACTCTCGACATTAAAAAGAGCTCTAGGCGTTTCTATTTCCAATCAAATGAGCCATTTTCGAGTTTCTAAGACAACACTTCCTATAAACTCCTTTTATGCCCCCAGGGCATAAGTTACAACCCTTACCCTAAGGGCTTTGAGGGTGGTTGTCATCCTCTAAGACCTAATTTCCAGAACTTTCAACTACGTTAAACAAAATGGCTATTTCAAAATTTTAATTGGATGTGTCTGGGAAAATTGTGGGCATGAGAGGCGCGTTAGTTTTTCTCCAATCATTTTCAGTTATTAAAAAAGGCACTAGCCTTTTCAATTTCCAATCAAATGAGCCTTTTTGAAGTTTCTACGACAACGCTTTCAATAAAAACCTCATATGTCGACAGGGCATAACTTAAAACCTTTACTCTGATGGCTGGGGGGGTTGTCATCTTCGCTGATCTAAGTGCCAGAACTTTTTGCTGCGTCTTAGATAATAGATACCTGGAAATTTTGATTGAACGTGCCTGAGGGAATTTTTGGTGTCATAGAGAGGTTGGTTAAACTCCAATCACATTCGACTATTAAGAAGTGCACTGTCCCTTTCAATTTACAATTGAAGGAGCCCCTTTTGAATTTTTTACGACAACTCTATCATTAAAAACCTTATATGCCCCCAGGGCTTAACTTACAACCTTTGCCTTAGGGACTCTGGGGAGTTTGTCATCCTTAAATACATCATTTCCAGAGCTTTCAACTACGTTGAACAAAATGGCTATCTCTAAACTTGGATTGGACTTGTTTTGGAAAATGGTGGGCGTGAGAGAGGGGTTAATTAATGTCCAGTCAGTTTCGACCATTAAAAAGGACGATTTTAATTTCAAATCAAATGAGCCCCTTTTGAAATTTCTACAGAAACTTTCTATATAAACCTTATATGCCCCCAGGACATAACTTTACAACCCTTGCACTGAGGGCTCTGATGGGGTTATCATCCTAAAAGACCAAATTTCCAGAACTTTCGACTGCGTTGAACAAAATGGATATCTAAAAATGTTGATTGGATGTGTTGTGGAAATAGTGAGCGTGAGAAGGGGGTTAGTCGCCCTTCAATCACTTTCGACTATTAAAAGGGCACTAGCCCTTTCAATTTTCAATTGAATGAGCCCTTTTTGATGTTTTTACAACATCGATTTCTATTAAAACCTTACATGCTCCCAGGGCATAACTTACAAACCTTGCCCTGAGGGTTGTGGGAGGGATGGGTTGTCATCCTTAAAGACCTAATTTCCAAAACTTTCAACTGCGTTGAATAAAATGGTTATCTAAAATTTTGATTGGTTGTCTTTGAGGAAAAGGTGGGCGTGAGAGGGGGGTTAGTTGCCCTCAAATCACTTTTGACTATTGAAAAGGGCACTAGCCCTTTGAATTTCCAATCGAATGAGTCCTTTTCAAGTTTCTACGACAAAGATTTCAATAAAAACCTTATACGCCCCCAGGGCATAACTTATAACCCTTGCCCTGAAGACTGTGGGGGAGTGTCCTGCTTAAAGGTATGATTTCCTGAACCTTAAACTGCGTGGAACAAAATGGCCATCTAAAAATGTTGATTGGATATGTTTGGGGAAATGGTGAGCGCGGAAGGGGTGTTAGTTGCCTTCCAATCGCTTTCGACTATTAAAAAGGGCACTAGCCATTTCGTTTGGGAAAAAGATGGGTGAGAGAGGGGGGTTAGTTGCCCTCAAACCACTTTTGACAATTAAAACGGGCAGTAGACCTTTGAATTTCAAATCGAATTAGCCCCTTTTCAAGTTTCTACGACAAATATTTCAATGAAAACTTATATGCCCCCACGGCATAACTTATAACCCTTGCCCAGAAGACTGTGGGGGGAGTGTCCTGCTCAAAGGTATAATTTCCTGAACTTTAAGTGCATGGAAAAAATGGCTATCTCAAAATTTTGATTGGATGTGTTTGGGGAAATGGTGGGTGTGGAAGGGGGGTTAGTTGCCTTCTAATTACTTTCGACTATTAAAAAGGGCACTAGCCATTTCAATTTCTAATCGAATGAGCCCTTTTTTTAGTTTCTATGACAACGCGTTCTATAAAAACTTTATATGAGTAGAGTAGTAGGTACCATTTTGCTTGGCTTATTTTCCTTCCCATGCTATTTGCTTGGCTTATGTTCTTTCCTATGCTATTTGGGTGGATTACGTTCCATGGCACCTTTCCAGAGCATGTACTTATGGATTTGCTTGCCTTATGTTCCTTGGCGTCTTTCCAGAGCATGTACTTATGGATTTGGGTGGATTATGTTCCTTCCTATGCTATTCTAAGGGTTTATGTTCCTTCCTATGCTATTCTAAGGGTTTATGTTCCTCCTATGCTATTCTAAGGGTTTATGTTCCTTCCCATGCTATTCTATAGCGCTATGTTCCTTCCTATGTTATTCTATGGGACCTCTACACGTGATTAAAAACACGTTTTGAAACTATATGCTATTTGCTTGCCTTTCCTTGGTACCTTTCCAAACGAGCGAAGACTCCCCACTGGCTCCTACACATTGCAAAAAGTGACCAATCCTTTCCAAGCAAAGTGATTAAACAGGTTTTGAAACTACATGCTATTTGCGTGCCTAAAAATTGGATGCTACAATCAGAATTGTTTGATTGACATTTGCAAAAGGGGATAAGGGATTCGCGAAGTTATAGTGGAGGGCGAGTTGCTAGTAAAAAACCCGTGTGGATGACTTGAAATAAAACTTTTAACGAGAAATGGCTGAAAAGTGTTTTGGGGGAGATGGGTTGATTGGCATAAGGATGTATTAGCGTAGTTATAGTGGAGGGCGAGTTGCTAGCTAAAAACCCGTGTGGATGACTTGAAATAAAACTTTTAACGAAAAATGTCTGAAAAGTGTTTTGGGGGAGATGGGTTGATTGCCATAATGATGTCTTAGCGTAGTTATAGTGGGGGGCAAGTTGCTAACTAAAAAGCCGTATGGATGAATTGAAATAAAATTTTTAACGAGAAATGGCTGAAAAGTGTTTTGGGGGAGATGGGTTGATTGGCATAATGATGTATTAGCGTAGTTATAGTGGAGGGCGAGTTGCTAGCTAAAAACCCGTGTGGATGACTGGAAATAAAATTTTTAACGAGAAATGGCTGAAAAGTGTTTAGGGGAGATGGGTTGATTGGCAGAAGGATGTATTAGCGTTGTTATAGTGGAGGGGGGAGTTGCTAGCGAAAAACCCGTGTGGATGAGTTGAAATAAAATTTTTAACGAGAAACGGCTGAAAAGTGTTTTGGGGGAGATGGGTTGATTGGCAGAAGGATGTATTCGCGTAGTTATAGTGGGGGGCGAGTTGCTAGCGAAAAACCCGTGTGTATGAGTTGAAATAAAATTTTTAACGAGAAATGGCTGAAAAGTGTTTTGGGGGAGATGGGTTGATTGGCAGAAGGATGTATTAGCGTAGTTATAGTGGAGGGCGAGTTGCTAGCGAAAACCCGTGTGGATGACTTGAAATAAAATTTTTAACGAGAAAGGGCTTAAAAGTGTTTTGGGGGAGATGGGTTGATTGGCAGAAGGATTAATTAGCGTAGTTATAGTGGGGGGCGAGTTGCTAGTGAAAAACCCATGTGGATGAGTTGAAATAAAATTTTTAACAAGAAATGGCTGAAAAGTGTTTTGGGGGGAGATGGGTTGATTGGCAGAAGGATGTCTTAGCATAGTTATAGTGGGGGGGGGGCGAGTTGCTAGCGAAAAACCCGTGTGGATGAGTGGAAATAAAAATTTTTAACGAGAAATGGGTGAAACGTGTTTTGGGGGAGATGGGTTGATTTGCAGAAGGATTTCTTAGCGTAGTTATAGTGGGGGACGAGTTGCTAGTGAAAAACCCGTGTGGATGAGTTGAAATAAAATTTTAACGAGAAATGTCTGAAAAGTGTTTTGGGGGAGATAGGTTGATTGGCAGAAGGATATCTTAGCGTAGTTAGAGTGGGGGGCGAGTTGCTAGCGAAAAACCCGTGTGCATGACTTGAAATAAGAATTTTTAACAAGAAATGGCTGAAAAGTGTTTTGGGGGAGATGGGTTGATTGGCAGAAGGATGTATTAGCGTAGTTATAGTGGGGGGCGAGTTGCTAGCGAAAAACCCGTTTGGATGAGTTAAAATAAAATTTTTAACGAGAAATGGCTGAAAAGTGTTTTGGTGGAGATGGATTGATTGGCAGAAGGATGTATTAGCTTAGTTATAGTGGAGGGCGAGTAGCTAGCGAAAAACCCGTGTGGATGAGTTGAAATAAAATTTTTAACGAGAAATGGCTGAACAGTGTTTTGGGAGAGATGGCTTGATTGGCAGAAGGATAAATTAGCGTAGTTATTAGTAGGGGTCGAGTTGCTAGCGAAAAAACCGTGTGGATGACTTGAAATAAAATTTTTAATGAGAAATGGCTGAAAAGTGTTTTGAGGTAGATGAGTTGATTGGGGGAAGGATGTAATCGCGTAGTTATAGTGGAGGGCGAGTAGCTAGCGAAAAACCCATGTGGATGACTTGAAATAAAATTTTTAACAAGAAATGGCTGAAAAGTGTTTTGGGGGAGATGGGTTGATTGGCAGAAGGATGTATTAGCGTAGTTATAGTGGAGGGCGAGTTGCTAGCGAAAAACCCGTTTGAATAACTTGAAATAAAAAATTTTTAACAAGAAATCTCTGAAAAAATATTTTTTTATAAAATTTTAACTTAGGTCCATTTTGGATCAAAAAATAAAACTATTTCCGTAAAATCTAAGCTAATAAGGGTTTTTGAAACCCTTATTAAAATACAAAAACCCTCATTAGCTTAGATTTTATAGAAATAGTTTTATTTTTCGATCCATAACTGAACTTAAGTTTCACCTATGAGCCAACGAATTGTATTTTCCATAATTTTCTTTCAAAAAACTAAAGTTTACGGTCAAAAACTCTTATTAGCTTAGATTTTACGGAAAAAGTTTTATTTTTCGATCCAAAATAGACCTAAGTTTCACATTTGAACTAGAGAATTGTATTTTCCATAATTTTCTTACAAAAAACTAGAGTTTACGGTCAAAAACCATTATTAGCTCAGATTTTACAGAAATAGTTTATTTTTCGATCCATAACTGGACTTAAGTTTCACATTTGAACCAAAAATATTTTTTCAGAGATTTCTTGTTAAAAAAATTTTAATTTCAAGTCATTCACACGGGTTTTTCGCTAGCAACTCGCCCCCCACTATAACTACGCTAATACATCCTTCTGCCAATCAACCCATCTCCCCCAAAACACTTTTCAGCCATTTGTTGTTAAAATTTTTTATTTCAAGTCATCCAGACGGGTTTTTCGTTACCAACTCGCCCCCCACTATAACTACGCTAATACATCCTTCTGCCAATCCACCCATCTCCCCCAAAACACTTTTCAGCCATTTCTCGTTAAAAATTTTATTTCAAGTCCTCCACACGGGTTAGTCGCTAGCAACTCGCCCTCCACTATAACTACACTAATACATCCTTCTGCCAATCAACCCATCTCCCCCTAAACACTTTTCAGCCATTTCTCGTTAAAATTTTTATTTCAACTCATCCACACGGGTTTTTCGCTAGCAACTCGCCCTCCACTATAATACATCCTTCTGCCAATTAACCCATCTCCCCCAAAACACTTTTCAGCCATTTCTTGTTAAAAATTTTATTTCAACTCATTCACACGGGTTTTTCGCAATCAACTCGCCCCCCCACTATAACTACGCTAATACATCCTTCTGCCAATCAACCCATCTCCCCCAAAACACTTTTCAGCCATTTCTCGTTAAAAATTTTATTTCAAGTCATCCACAGGGGTTTTTCGCTAGCAACTCGCCCTCCCCTATAACTACGCTAATACATCCTTCCGCCAATCCACCCATCTCCCCCAAAACACTTTTCAGCCATTTCTCGTTAAAAATTTTATTTCAAGTCATCCACACGGGTTTTTCGCTAGCAACTCGCCCCCCACTATAACTACGCTAATACATCCTTTTGCCAATCAACCCATCTCCCCCAAAACACTTTTCAGCCATTTCTCGTTAAAAATTTTATTTCAACTCATCTGCACGGCTTTTTCGCTAGCAACTCGCCCTCCACTATAACTACGCTAATACATCCTTTTGCCAATCAACCCATCTCCGCCAAAACACTTTTCAGCCATTTCTCGTTAAAATTTTTATTTCAACTCATCCATACGGGTTTTTCGCTAGCAACTTGCCCCCCACTATAACTACGCTAACACATCCTTCTGCCAATCAACCCATCTCCCCCAAAACACTTTTTACCATTTCTTGTTAAAACATTTTATTTCAAGTCATCCACACGGGTTTTTCGCTAGCAACTCGCCCCCCACTATAACTATGGTAATACATCCTTTTGCCAATCAACCCATCTCCCCCAAAACACTTTTCAGCCATTTCTCGTTAAAAATTTTATTTCAACTCATCCACACGGGTTTTTCGCTAGCAACTCGCCCTCCACTATAACTACGCTAATACATCCTTCTGCCAATCAACCCATCTCCCCCAAAACACTTTTCAGTCATTTCTCGTTAAAAATTTTATTTCAAATCATCCACACGGGTTTTTCGCTAGCAACTCGCCCTCCACTATAACTACGCTAATACACCCTTCTACCAATCAACCCATCTCCCCCAATGCACTTTTCAGCCATTTCTCGTTAAAAATTTTATTTCAACTCATCCACACGGGTTTTTCGCTAGCAAATCACCCTCCACTATAATTACGCTAATACATCCTTCTGCCAATCATCCCATCTCCCCCAAAACACTTTTCAGCCATTTCTTGTTAAAAAATTTTATTTCAAGTCATCCACACGGGTTTTTCGCTAGCAACTCGTCCCCCACTATAACTACGCTAATGTATCCTTCTGCCAATCAACCCATCTCCCCCAAAACACCTTTCAGCCATTTCTTGTTAAAACATTTTATTTCTAGTCATCCACACGGGTTTTTCTCTAGCAACTCGCCCCCCCCACTATACCTACGCTAATACGTCTTTCTGCCAATCAACCCATCTCCCCCAAAACACTTTTCAGCCAATTCTTGTTAAAAATTTTATTTCAACTCATCCACACGGGTTTTTCGCTAGCAACTCGCCCACCACTATAACTACGATAATACATCCTTCTGCCGATCAACCCATCTCCCCCAAAACACTTTTCAGCCATTTCTAATTAAAAATTTTATTTCAACTCATCCACTCGGGTTTTTCGCTAGCAACTCGCCCCCCCCCGCTATAATTACGCTAATACATCCTTCTGCCAATCAACCCATCTCCCTCAAAACACTTTTCAGCCATTTCTCGTTAACAATTTTATTTCAAGTCATCCACACGGGGTTTTCACTAGCAACTCGCCCTCCACTATAACTATGCTAATACATCCTTCTGCCAATCAACCCATCTCCCCCAAAACACTTTTTAGCCATTTCTTGTTAAAAATTTTATTTCAAATCATTCACACGGGTTTTTGCTAGCAACTCGCTCCCCACTATAACTACGCTAATACATCCTTCTGCCAACCAACCCATCCCCCCCAAAACACTTTTCAGTCATTTCTCGTTAAAAATTTTATTTCAAGTCATCCACACGGGTTTTTGCTAGCAACTCTCCCCCCACTATAACTACGCTAATACATCCTTCTGCCAATCAACCCATCTCCCCCAAAACACTTTTCAGCCATTTCTCGTTAAGCAACTCTCCCTCCACTATAACTACGCTAATACATCCTTCTGCCAATCAACCCATCTCCCCCAAAATACTTTTCAGCCATTTCTCGTTAAAAATTCTATTTCAAGTCATCCACACGGGTGTTCGCTAGCAACTCGCCCTCCACTATAACTACGCTAATACATACTTATCCTCATCAAAACATCTCCCACATAAAACTTCTAAGCTTTGTCTCTTTAAAATTTTTATTTCAACTCCTCCACACCGGTTTTTTGCTAGCATCTCGCCCCCCACTATAACTACGCTAAAACATCATTCTTCCAATCAACTCATCTCCCCCAAAATACTTTTCAGCCCTTTGTCGTTAAAAATTTTATTTCAACTCATCCACATGGGTTTTTCACTAGCAACTCACCCCCCTCACTATAACTACGCTAATACATCCTTCTGCCAATCAACCCATCTCCCCCAAAACACTTTTCAGCCATTTCTCGTTAAAAATTTTATTTCAAATCATCCACACGGGTTTTTCGCTAGCAACTCTCCCTCCACTATAACTACGCTAATACACCCTTCTTCCAATCAACCCATCTCCCCCAATGCACTTTTCAGCCATTCTCGTTAAAAATTTTATTTCAACTCATCCACACGGGTTTTTCGCTAGCAAATCACCCTCCACTATAACTACGCTAATACATCCTTCTGCCAATCATCCCATCTCCCCCAAAACATTTTTCAGCCATTTCTTGTTAAAAAATTTTATTTCAAGTCATCCACACGGGTTATTCGCTAGCACTTCGTCCCCCACTATAACTACGCTAAGACATCCTTCTGCCAATCAACCCATCTTCCCCAAAACCCTTTTAAGCCATTTCTCGTTACAAATTTTATTTCAAGTCGTCCACACGGGTTTTTCGCTAGCAACTCGCCCCCCCCACTATAACTACGCTAATACGTCATTCTGCCAATCAACCCATCTCCCCCAAAACACTTTTCAGCCAATTCTCGTTAAAAATTTTATTTCAACTCATCCACACGGGTTTTTCGCTAGCAACTCGCCCTCCACTCTAACTACGATAATACATCCTTCTGCCAATCAACCCATCTCCCCCAAAACACTTTTCAGCCATTTCTCATTAAAAATTTTATTTCAACTCATCCACACGGGTTTTTCGCTAGCAACTCGCCCCCCCCGCTATAATTACGCTAATACATCCTTCTGCCAATCAACCCATCTCCCCCAAAACACTTTTCAGCCATTTCTTTTTAACAATTTTTATTTCAAGTCATCCACACGGGTTTTTCACTAGCAACTCGCCCTCCCCCCCACTATAACTACGCTAAGACGTCCTTCTGCCAATCAACCCATCTCCCCCAAAACACTTTTCAGCCATTTCTTGTTAAAAATTTTATTTCAAGTCATCCACACGGGTTTTTCGCTAGCAACTCGCCCTCCACTATAACTACGCTAATACATCCTTCTGCCAATCAACCCATCTCCCCCAAAACACTTTTCAGCCATTTCTCTTTAAAAATTTTATTTCAACTCATCCACACGGGTTTTTCGCTAGCAACTCGCCCCCCCCCGCTATAATTACGCTAATACATCCTTCTGCCAATCAACCCATCTCCCCCAAAACACTTTTCAGCCATTTCTCGTTAAAAATTTTATTTCAAGTCATCCACACGGGGTTTTCACTAGCAACTCGCCCCCCACTATAACTATGCTAATACATCCTTCTGCCAATCAACCCATCTCCCCCAAAACACTTTTCAGCCATTTCTCATTAAAAATTTTATTTCAAGTCATCCACACGGGTTTTTGCTAGCAACTCGCTCCCCACTATAACTATGCTAATACATCCTTCTGCCAATCAACCCATCTCCCCCAAAACACTTTTCAGTCATTTCTCGTTAAAAATTTTATTTCAAGTCATCCACACGGGTTTTATCTAGCAACTCGCCCTCCACTATAACTACGCTAATACATCCTTCTGCCAATCAACCCATCTCCCCCAAAACACTTTTCAGTCATTTCTTGTTAAGCAACTTTCCCTCCACAATAACTTCGCTAATACATCCTTCTGCCAATCAACCCATCTCCCCCAAAATACTTTTCAGCCATTTCTCGTTAAAAATTATATTTCAAGTCATCCACAAGGGTTTTCGCTAGCAACTCGCCCTCCACTATAACTACGCTAAGACATCCTTCTGCCAATCAACCCATTTCCCCCAAAACACTTTTCAGCCATTTACTGTTAATAACTTCTATTACAAGTCATCCACACGGGTGTTTTGCTAGCAACTCGCCCTCCATTATAACTACGCTAATACATCCTTCTGCCAATCAACCCATCTCCCCCAAAATACTTTTCAGCCATTTCTCGTTAAAAATTTTATTTCAACTCATCCACAAGGGTTTTTCACTAGCAACTCGCCCCCCTCACTATAACTAAGCTAATACATCCTTCTGCCAATCAACCCATCTCCCCCATAACACTTTACAGCCATTTCTCGTTAAAAATTTTATTTCAAGTCATCCACACGGGTTTTTCGCTAGCAACTCGCCCTCCACTATAACTACGCTAAAACATCCGTCTGCCAATCAACCCATCTCCCCCAAAACAATTTCTCAGCAATTTCTCGTTAAAAATTTTATTTCAAGTCATCCACACGGGTTTTTCTCTAGCAACTCGCCCTCCACTATAACTACGCTAATACATCCTTCTGCCAATCAACCCATCTCCCCCAAAACACTTTCTCAGCTATTTCTCGTTAAAAATTTTATTTCAAGTCATCCACACGGGTTTTTCGCTAGCAACTCGCCCTACACTATAACTACGCTAATACATCCTTCTGCCAATCAACCCATCTCCCCCAAAACACTTTTCAGCCATTTCTCGTTAAGCAACTCGCCCTCCACTATAACTACGCTAATACATCCTTCTGCCAATCAACCCATCTCCCCCAAAATACTTTTCAGCCATTTCTCGTTAAAAATTCTATTTCAAGTCATCCACACGGGTTTTCGCTAGCAACTCGCCCTCCCCGATAACTACGCTAAGACCTCCTTCTGCCAATCAACCCAGCCCCCCCAAAAAACTTTTAATCCATTTCTCGTTGAAAATTTTATTTCAATTCATCCACACGGGTTTTTCGCTAGCATCTCGCCCTCCACTATAACTACGCTAATACATCCTTCTGCCAATCAACCCATCTCCCCCAAAATACTTTTCAGCCATTTCTCGTTAAAAATTTTATTTCAACTCATCCACATGGGTTTTTCACTAGCAACTCGCCCCCCTCACTATAACTAAGCTAATACATCCTTCTGCCAATCAACCCATCTCCCCCATAACACTTTTCAGCCATTTCTCGTTAAAAATCTTATTTCAAGTCATCCACACGGGTTTTTCGCTAGCAACTCGCCCTCCACTATAACTACGCTAATACATCCTTCTGCCAATCAACCCATCTCCCCCAAAACACTTTCTCAGCTATTTCTCGTTAAAAATCTTATTTCAAGTCATCCACTCGTGTTTTTCGCTAGCAACTCGCCCTCCACTATAACTACGCTAAAACATCCTTCTGCCAATCAACCCATCTCCCCCAAAACACTTTCTCAGCTATTTCTCGTTAAAAATTTTATTTCAAGTCATCCACACGGGTTTTTCGCTAGCAACTCGCCCTCCACTATAACTACGCTAATACATCCTTCTGCCAATCAACCCATCTCCCCCAAAACACTTTTCAGCCATTTCTCGTTAAAAATATTATTTCAAGTCATCCACAAGGGTTTTTCGCTAGCAACTCGCCCTCCACTATAACTACGCTAAGACATCCTTCTGACAATCAACCCATCTCCCCCAAAAAAGATGGCACCCATGTTTCATCATCAATTTTATTTCAAGTCCTCCACAAGTGTTTTTTGCTAGCAACTCGCCCTCCACTATAACTACGCTAATACATCCTTCTGCCAATCAACCCATCTCCCCCAAAACACTTTCTCAGCTATTTCTCGTTAAAAATTTTATTTCAAGTCATCCACACGGGTTTTTCGCTAGCAACTCGCCCTCCACTATAACTTCGCGAATCCCTTATCCCTTTTTGCAAATGTCAATCAAACAGTTCTGATTGTAGCATCCAATTTTTAGTTACGCAAATAGCATGTAGTTTCAAAACGTGTTTAATCACTTTGCTTGGAAAGGATTGGTCGCTTTTTGCAATGTGTAGGAGCCAGTGGGGAATCCCCGCTCGTTTGGAAAGGTACCAAGGAAAGTCAAGCAAATAGCATGTAATTTCAAAACGTGTTTTTAATCACGTGTAGAGGTCCCATAGAATAACATAGGAAGGAACATAGCGCTATAGAATAGCATGAGAGGGAACATAAACCCTTAGAATAGCATGGGGGGAACATAAGCCCTTAGAATAGCATAGGAAGGAACATAAACCCTTAGAATAGCATACGAAGGAACATAATCCACCCAAATTCATAAGTACATGCTCTGGAAAGACGCCAAGGAACATAAGGCAAGCAAATCGATACGTACATGCTCTGAAAAGGTACCATGGAATGTAATCCACCCAAATAGCATAGGAAAGAACATAAGCCAAGCAAATAGCATGGGAAGGAAAATAAGCCAAGCAAAATGGTACCTACTACTCTACTCATATAAAGTTTTTATAGAACGCATTGTCATAGAAACTAAAAAAAGGGCTCATTCGATTAGAAATTGAAATGGCTAGTGCCCTTTTTAATAGTCGAAAGTAATTAGAAGGCAACTAACCCCCCTTCCACACCCACCATTTCCCCAAACACATCCAATCAAAATTTTGAATCAGCCATTTTGTTCAACGCAGTTAAAGTTCAGGAAATTATACCTTTGCGCAGGACACTCCCCTCACAGTCTTCAGGTCAAGGGTTATAAGTTATGCAGTGGAGACAAATAAGATTTTATTGAAATTTTTGTAGTAGAAACTTGAAAAAGGGCTGAATCGATTTGAAATTCAAATGTCTAGTGCCCTTTTTGATAGTCGAAAGTGATTTGAGGGCAACTAGCCCCCTCTCGCCCATCTTTTCCCAAAACGAAATGGCTAGTGCCCTTTTTAATAGTCGAAAGCGATTGGAAGGCAACTAACACCCCTTCCACGTCCACCATTTCCCCAAACATATCTAATCAACATTTTTAGATGGCCATTTTGTTCCACGCAGTTTAAAGTTCAGGAAATCATACCTTTAAGCAGGACACTCCCCCCACAGTCTTCAGGGCAAGGGTTATAAGTTATGCCCTGGGGGCATATAAGGTTTTCATTGGAATCTTTGTCGTAGAAACTTGAAAAGGACTCATTCGATTGGAAATTCAAAGGGCTAGTGTCCTTTTTAATAGTTGAAAGTGATTCGAGGGCAACTAGCCCCCCTTCTCGCCCATCTTTTCCCAAAACGAAATGGCTAGTGCCCTTTTTAATAGTCGAAAGCGATTGGAAGGCAACTAACACCCCTTCCACGTCCACCATTTCCCCAAACATATCTAATCAACATTTTTAGATGGCCATATTGTTCCACGCAGTTTAAAGTTCAGGAAATCATACCTTTAAGCAGGACACTCCACCCACAGTCTTCAGGGCAAGGGTTATAAGTTATGCCCTGGGGGCGTATAAGGTTTTTATTGAAAACTTTGTCGTAGAAACTTGAAAAGGACTCATTCGATTGAAAATTTAAAGGGCTCGTATCTTTTTTAATAGTCGGAAGTGATTGGAAGGCAGTTACCCCCCCTCTCACGCCCACCATTTCTTCAAACACATCCACTCAAAATTTTTAGATATCCATATTGTTCAACGTAGTTCAAAGTCTTGGAAATTAGGTCTTTAAGGATGAAAACCAACCCCCCCCCCAACCCTCAGGGCAAGGTTTGTAAGTTATGCCCTGGGAGCATGTAAGGTTTTAATAGAAATCGATGTTGTAAAAACATCAAAAGGGGCTCATTTGATTCAAAATTAAAATGGCCCTTTTTAATGGTCGAAAGTGAGCGGAGATTAATTAACCCCTCTCTCACGCTCACCATTTTCCAAAACATGTTCAATCAAAGTTTAGAGAAACCCATTTTGTTCAACCTAGTTGAAAGTTCTGGAAATTATGTATTTAAGGATGACAAACCCCCCAGAGTCCCCAGGGCAAAGGTTGTAAGTTATGCCCTGGGGGCATATAAGGTTTTTAATGATAGAGTTGTCGTAAGAACTTCAAAAGGGGCTCATTCAATTGTAAATTGAGAGGGCTAGTGCCCTTTTTAATAGTTGAGAGTTATTAGAGGGTAATCAACCCCCTCTCACGCCCGCCATTCCCTCAAACACATCCAATCAAAATTTTCAGATAGCCATTTTGTTCAACGTAGTTGAAAGTTCTGGAAATTAGGTCTTTGAGGATGACGCCCCCTCCCAAGCCCTCAGGTCGAGGGTTGTAAGATTTCTCCTGGGGGCATATAAGTTTTTATTGAAAGCGTTGTCGTAAAAACTTCAAAAGGGCTCATTTGATTGGAAACTGAAAGGACCAGTGCCTTTTTTAATAACTGGAAATGATTGGAGAAAGACTAACACCCCTCTCACGCCCAGAATTTTCCCAGACACATCCAATTAAAATTTTGAAATAGCCATATGGTTTAAAGCAGTTGAAAGTCATTCAAATGATATATGTCAAAAACAAAGTCACCCTCACAGCCCTTAGAGTAAGATTCTTAACTTATACCCTCTAAACGTAACTGATAATTACAGGAGGCATTACCATAGAAACTAAGAAAGGAACCATTTGTTTGGATACCGGAAGGCCGGGTGGTCAGTCTAATTGTTGAAATTCATTGGAAGGCTTGACATTTCTATAGTAAAGATCGATATGGGTATAATGTATTAGTTTTTTGTTGTTGTTGTTGTTTAGACCAGGACACTTTGTATCGAATGAGTTGTCGTAAGTACTTCAAAAAGGGCTTATTCGATTAAAAATAGAAAGGGCTGATGCTTTTTTACATTCGAAAATGATCGGAGGGAAACTAATCACACTCCCACGCCCACCTTCCTATTTTAATTTGTGTTTAAAAACTAAATGTTGCCATAAGATTAAATCAAAACGCACTATATTAATGCTCATTCCCAATAAGGCATCTCAGCAGTATCCCAAGAACGACGGAGGGTATTATGTTTAAATTTTTGGGGCTGCTTCTGCTCTTAAAATTTAACCAAGTCAAAATATCTTAAGTGTATCCAAGCTATCAAAGAAAGTAAACAGATTTTTTTGCGAGTGGTATCAAGGTTTCCATTTCAGGTCAACTAGAGGAGGTATGAAACTAAATTAAACATTACTATTTTTGTCCAGATTTTTAAGAGAGGGTATGTTGTTAAAAATTGCTGAAAATTTTTCTCCAGTATACATATAGCAGGCCAAAGTATAAATTCTTAAAAAAACGAAAAAATTTAAAGTATTATTTTCTTTTTCTCCGAAAAGACTATGTCAATATAAAACGAACAGATATTAATTAAAAAAAACTTTTACCACAAAATAAGTTTTTCAAAGAAAAGTAAAGAACTCCATTAAATGAAAATGAGCAAAAATAAAATCAAATAATCTACAAATCGTCAAACTATCACAAATCAGCATCGATAAATAAATGAAACACAAAACGAACAGAAATTACAATAAATAACCAAGTCAAACTCAAAACGAGCACAAATTAACATAAATTGGGCTCAAAACCCCTAAGCCTTCCCAAGGCCAGAACATAATTTTCACTTTACTGAAAAAAATACAAATGAATGTACCGTAAACTCTAGTTTTTTTTGTAAGAAAATTATGGAAAATAAAATTCTCTGATTCAAATGTGAAACTTAAGTCCGGTTTTGGATACTCATAATGATGAGGACTGATGATTCTAATTCAATATTTTTTTTTCTCATAAAAACAAAATTTTTTTTTTAACTTCGAAATTAGTCAACTTTATTTTTTTTTTGTATGTATCTTAAAATGACAAAATATGCTTACGGTTCTAACAATTGTACTCTATGATTGCTCAGAGACACGATGTGGCTTTCCCACTGGTACTCTATGTCCGGTTATCGACACTACCTAGTTTATTGCATGTATTAAATCAGAATTTTTTACGCAGTTGAACGATAAACACATAAGTCATATTTTAAAAAAAAAAGTGAAGATGGAGCATTTTAATAAACTGTGTTCACATGACAATGTAATTGTAGCATTTAATGCCAACAAGGAGAATTATTTAAACTATGAAACAAGTACAAGTTGTAGCACTATTGGAAATGTATGCATGCATTGTCATGACAGTAAGGAATTAAATTTCTTTGGAATACCGAAAAAAATCCATTGTACAAATGGTGGATATGCGAGATTGAGATCTCCGGAGATGATTGCACTCAAAGAGAATGCCAACATAAAAATAATCGTTGATGATAGAGGACAACTCCTTGCTACTGTTGCAGGTAACACATTACCTACTGATACATCCATTTGTCATCTTTTAGGTATTAGCATTCAACGGAAGGTCAATAAAAGAAAGGCCTACTCTTCTACAAATATCGTAAGCCATATCTTGTCTACGTGCCGAAACTGTTTCCTGTGTAGAAATCTTGTGATAATAGACAGCGAAATTGCCAGAAAAATAATTAGGGCATTGTCAGAAAATATTACTATGAAATACCAAGATGAATCGATGAAAAACAAAGTGCCAGCAAACGTTACTACCATTAATCAAACAGTCGATGAATCAAATAATACCAAAGATGAAACGCATACGGAACCTGTCGGTGACACACCAGTAAATATTGTGTATGACTCAAAATGGAATAATGATTATTCTACCGATTACGAGTTAAGAGAAGACAATAGCTACAATATCAAGAGATATTGTAATTGTATTTTCCATAATTTTCTTACAAAAAACTAGAGTTTACGTTCAAAAACAGTTATTAGCTCAGATTTTACGGAAATAGTTTTATTTTTCGATCCAAAATGGTCTTAAGTTTCACATTTGAATCAGAGAATTTTTTTTTCCATAATTTTCTTACAAAAAAACTAGAGTTTAAGGTCAAAAACCCTTATTAGCTCAGATTTTACAGAAATAATTTATTTTTCGATTCATAACTGGACTTAAGTTTCACATTTGAACCAAAAGTATTTTTTCAGCCATTTCTCGTTAAAAATTTTATTTCAAGTCATCCACACGGGTTTTTCGCTAGAAACTCGCCCTCCGCTATAACTACGCTAATACATCCTTCTGCCAATCAACCCATCTCCCCCAAAACAATTTTCAGCCATTTCTCGTTAAAAAATTTATTTCAACTCATCCACACGGGTTTTTCGCTCGCAACTCGCCCTCCACTATAATCAACCCATCTCCCCCAAAACACTTTTCAGCCATTTCTCGTTAAAAATTTTATTTCAACTCATCCAAACGGGTTTTTCGCTAGCAACTCGCCCCCACTATGACTGCGCTAATACATCCTTCTGCCAATCAACCCATCTCCCCCAAAACAATTTTCAGCCATTTCTCGTTAAAAATTTTATTTCAACTCATCCACACGGGTTTTTCGCTCGCAACTCGCCCTCCACTATAATCAACCCATCTCCCCCAAAACACTTTTCAGCCATTTCTCTTTAAAAATTTTATTTCAACTCATCCAAACGGGTTTTTCGCTAGCAACTCGCCCCCACTATGACTGCGCTAATACATCCTTCTGCCAATCAACCCATCTCCCACAAAACACTTTTCAGCCATTTCTTGTTAAAAAATTTTATTTCAAGTCATCCACACGGGTTTTTCGCTAGTAACTCACACCTCCACTATAACTACGCTAGTACATCCTGCTCCCAATCAACCCATCTCCCCCAAAACACTTTTCACCCATTTCTCGTTAAAATTTTTATTTCAACTCATCCACACGGGTTTTTCGCTAGCAACTCGCCCCCCCCCCCATTATAACTACGCTAAGACATCCTTCTGCCAATTAACCCATCTCCCCCCAAAATACTTTTCAGCCATTTCTCGTTAAAAGTTTTATTTCAAGTCATCCACACGGGTTTTTCGCTAGCAACTCGCCCACCACTATAACTACGCTAATACATCCTTCTGCTAATCAATCCATCTCCCCCAAAACACTTTTCAGCCATTTCTCGTTACAAATTTTATTTCAACTCGTCCACACGGATTTATAGCTAGCTCCTCGCCCTCAACTATAACTACGCTAATACATCCTTCTGCCAATCAACCCATCTCCCCCAAAACACTTTTCAGCCATTTCTCGTTAAAAATTTTATTTTTTTACTCATCCACACGGGTTTTTCGCTAGCAACTCGCCCTCCACTAATAACTACGCTAATATATCCTTCTACCAATCAACCCATCTCCCCCAATACACTTTTCAGCCATTTCTCGTTAAAAATTTTATTTCAACTCATCCACCCGGGTTTTTCGCTAGCAACTCGCCCCCCACTATAACTACGCTAATACATCCTTCTGCCAATCAACCCATCCCCCCCATAACACCTTTCATCCATTTCTCGTTTAAAGTTTTATTTCAAGTCATCCACACGGGTTTTTCGCTAGCAACTCGCCCCCCACTATAACTATGCTAAAACATCCTTCTGTCAATAACCCATCTCCCCCAAAACACTTTTCAGCCATTTCTCGTTAAAAATTTTATTCCAACTCATCCACACGGGTTTTTCGCTCGCAACTCGCCCTCCACTATAACTACGCTAATATATCCTTCTACCAATCAACCCATCTCCCCCAATACACTTTTCAGCCATTTCTCGTTAAAAATTTTATTTCACCTCATCCACACGGGTTTTTCGCTAGCACCTCGCCCGCCACTATAACTACGCTAATACATCCTTCTGCCAATCAATCCATCTCCCCCAAAACACTTTTCATCCATTTTTCGTTAAAAGTTTTATTTCAAGTCATCCACACGGGTTTTTCGCTAGCAACTCGCCCCCCACTATAACTACGCTAAGAAATCCTTCTGCGAATCAACCCCTCTCCCCCAAAACCCTTTTCAGCCATTTCTCGTTATAAAAAATTTTATTTCAAGTCATCCACACGGGTTTTTCGTTAGCAACTCGCCCGCCACTATAACTACGCTAAGACATCCTTCTGCCAATCAACCCATCTCCCCCAAAACACTTTTCAGCCATTTATCGTTAAAAATTTTATTTTCAAATTATCCACACGGGTTTTTCGCTAGCGACTCACCCCCCACTATAACTACGCTAATACATCCTTCTGCCAATCAACCCATCTCCCCCAATACAGTTTTCAGCCATTTCTTGTTAAAAATTTTATTTCAAGTCATCCACACGGGTTTTTCGCTAGCAACTCGCCCCCCCACTATAACTACGCTAATACATCCTTCTGCCAATCAACCCATCTCCCCCCAAAACACTTTTCAGCCATTTGTCGTTAAAAATTTTATTTAAGTCATCCACACGGGTTTTTCGCTAGCAACTCGCCCCCCACTATAACTACGCTAATACATCCTTCTGCCAATCAACCCATCTCCCCCAAAACACTTTTAAGCCATTTCTCGTTAAAAATTTTATTTTCAAGTCATCCACACGGGTTTTTCGCTAGCAACTCGCCCCCCACTATAACTACGCTAATACATCCTTCTGCCAATCAACCCAGCTCCCCCCAAAACACATTTCAGCCATTTTTTGTTAAAAATTTTATTTAAGTCATCCACCCGGGTTTTTCGCTAGCAAATCACCCCCCACCATAACTACGCTAATACATCCTGCTGCCAATTCACGCAGCTCCCCCAAAACAGTTGTCAGCCCTTTCTCGTTAAAAATTTTATTTCAAGTCTTCCACACGGGTTTTTCGCTAGCAACTCGCCCCCCACTATAACTACGCTAATACATCCTTCTGCCAATCAACCCATCTCCCCCCAAAACACTTTTCAGCCATTTTTCGTTAAAAATTTTATTTCAAGTCATCCACACGGGTTTTTCGCTAGCAACTCGCCCCCCACTATAACTACGCTAATACATCCTTCTGCCAATTAACCCATCTCCCCCAAAACACTTTTCAGCCATTTCTCGTTAAAAATTTTATTTCAACTCATCCACACGGGCTTTTTGCTAGCAGCTCGCCCCCCCACTATAACTACGCTAATATAACTCTCAGCCAATCAACCCATCTCCCCCCAAAACACTTTTCAGCCATTTCTCGTTAAAAATTTTATTTCAAGTCATCCACACGGGTTTTTCCCTAGCAATTCGCCCCCCACGATAACTACGCTAAGACATCCTTCTGCCAATCAACCCATCCTCCCCCAAAACACTTTTCAGCCATTTCTCGTTAAAAATTTTATTTCAAGTAATCTACACGGGTTTTTCGCTAGCAACTCGCCCCCCACTATAACTATGATAATACATCCTTCTGCCAATCAACCCATCCCCCCCCAAAACACTTTACATCCATTTCTTGTTGAAAGTGTTTATTTCAAGTCATCCACACGGGTTTTTCACTAGCAACTTACCCCCCACTATAACTACGCTAAGACATCCTTCTGCCAATCAACCCATCTCCCCAAAACACTTTTCAGCCATTTCTTGCTAAAAATTTTATTTCAACTCATCCACACGGGTTTTTTGCTAGCAACTCGCCCTCCACTATAACTACGCTAATACATCCTTCTGCCAATCAATCCATCTCCCCCAAAACACTTTTCAGCCATTTCTCGTTAAAAATTGTATTTCAACTCATCCACACGGGTTTTTCGCTAGCAACTCGCCCCCTACTATAACTTTTTCGCTAGCAACTCGCCCCCCACTATAACTACGCTAATACATCCTTCTGCCAATCAACCCATCTCCCCCAAACACTTTTCAGCCGTTTCTCGTTAAGAATTTTTATTTCAAGTCATCCACAAGGGTTTTTCGCTAGCAACTCGCCCACCACTATAACTACGCTAATACATCCTTCTGCCAATCAACCCATCTCCCCCAAAACACTTTTCAGCCATTTCTCGTTAAAAATTTTATTTCAAGTCATCCACAAGGGTTTTTAGCTAGCAACTCGCCCTCCACTATAACTTCCCTAATACATCCTTCTGCCAATCAATCCATCTCCCCCAAAACCCTTTTCATCAATTTCTCGTTAAAATTTTTATTTCAACTCATCCACACGGGTTTTTCGCTAGCAACTCGCCCCCCACTATAACTACGCTAATACATCCTTATGCCAATCAACCCATCTTCCCCAAAACACTTTTAAGCCATTTTTCGTTACAAGTTTTATTTCAACTCGTCCACACGGGTTTTTCGCTAGCATCTTACCCCTCACTATAACTATGATCATAAAACCTTCTGCAACGCAACCAATCTCCCCCAAAACACTTTTTAGCCATTTCTCGTTAAGCAACTCGCCCTCCACTATAACTACGCTAATACATCCTTCTGCCAATCAACCCATCTCCCCCCAAAACACTTTTCAGACATTTCTCGTTAAAAATTTTATTTCAAGTCATCCACTCGGGTTTTTCGGTAGCAACTCACCCCCCACTATAACTACGCTAATACATCCTTCTGCCAATCAACCCATCTCCCCCAAAACACTTTTCAGCCATTTCTCGTTAAAAATTTTAGTTTCAAGTCATCCACACGGTTTTTTCGCTAGCAACTCGCCCTCCAATATAACTACGCTAATACATCCTTCTGCCAATCTACCCATCTCCCCCAATACAGTTTTCAGCCCTTTCTCGTTAAAAATTTTATTTCAACTCATCCACACGGGTTTTTCGCTAGCAGCTCGCCCCCTACTATAACTTTTTTATTAGCAACTCGCCCCCCACTATAACTACGCTAATACATCCTTCTGCCAATCAACCCATCTCCCCCAAACACTTTTCAGCCGTTTCTCTTTAAGAATTTTTATTTCAAGTCATCCACACGGGTTTTTCGCTAGCAACTCGCCCTCCACTATAACTACGCTAAGACATCCTTTTGGCAATCAACCCATCTCCCCCAAAACACTTTTCACCCATTTCTGGTTATAACTTTTTCTTTCAACTCCTCCACACAGTTTTTTGCTAGCACCTCTCCCTCCACTGTAACTACGCTAAGACATCCTTCTGACAATCAACCCATCTCCCCCAAAACCCCTTTCATCCATTTCTCGTCAATATTTTTATTTTAAGTCATCCACACGGGTTTTTCACAAGCAACTCGCCCCCCACTATAAC
The DNA here is from genome assembly GCF_049724085.1 of Artemia sp. Qi Xiang Cuo. NCBI lineage: Eukaryota > Metazoa > Arthropoda > Branchiopoda > Anostraca > Artemiidae > Artemia > Artemia sp. Qi Xiang Cuo. The sequence goes on from NC_142809.1 coordinate 35,372,241, forward strand.
TACGCTAATACATCCTTCTGCCAATCAACCCATCTCCCCCAAAAAACTTGTCATCCATTTCTCGTTAAAAATTTTATTTCAAGTCATCCACACGGGTTTTTCGCTAGCAACTCGCCCACCACTATAACTACGCTAATACATCCTTCTGCCAATCAACCCATCTCCCCCAAAACACTTTTCAGCCATTTCTCGTTAAGCAACTCGCCCTCCACTATAACTACGCTAATAAATCCTTCTGCCAATCAACCTATCTCCCCCAAAACACTTTTTAGCCATTTCTCGTTAAAATTTTTATTTCAAGTCATCCACACGGTTTTTTCGCTAGCAACTCGCCCTCCACTATAACTACCCTAATACATCCTTCTGCCAATCAACCCATCTCTCCCAAAACACTTTTCAGCCATTTCTCGTTAAAAATTTTATTTCAACTCATCCACACGGGTTTTTCGCTAGCAACTCCCCCCCCACTATAACGACGCTAATACATCCTTCTGCCAATCAACCCATCTCCCCCAAAACACTTTTCAGCCATTTCTCGTTAAAAATTTTATTTCAAGTCATCCACACGGGTTTTTCGCTAGCAACTTGCCCTCCACTATAACTACGCTAATACATCCTTCTGCCAATCGACCCATCTCCCCCAAAACACTTTTCTGCCATTTTTCGTTAAAAATTTTATTTCAAGTCATCCGCACGGGTTTTTCGCTAGCAACTCGCCCTCCACTATAACTTCGCAAATCCCTTATCCCTTTTTGCAAATGTCAATCAATTCTGATTGTAGCATCCAATTTTTAGGCACGCAAATAGCATGTAGTTTTAAAACGTGTTTAATCACTTTGCTTGGAAAGGATTGGTCGCTTTTTGCAATGTGTAGGATCCAGTGGGGAATCCCCGCTCGTTTGGAAAGGTAGCAAGAGAAGGCAAGCAAATAGCATTTAGTTTCAAAACGTGTTTTTAATCACGTGTAGAGGTCCCATAGAATAACATAGGAAGGAACATAGCGCTATAGAATAGCATGAGAGGGAACATAAACCCTTAGAATAGCATGGGGGGAACATAAACCCTTAGAATAGCATAGGAAGGAACATAAACCCTTAGAATAGTATAGGAAGGAACATAATCCACCCAAATCCATAAGTACATGCTCTGGAAAGGTGCCATGGAACGTAATCCACCCAAATAGCACAGGAAGGAACATAAACCAAGCAAATAGCATGGGAAGGAACATAAGCCAAGCAAAATGGTACCTACTACTCTACTTATATGCCCCCATGGCATAACTTACAACTCTTGTCCTGAGGGCTGTGAGGGGGTTGTCATCCTCAAAAACCTAATTTACAGAACTTAAAACTACGTTGAATATTGTGGCTATCTCAAAATGTTGATTGGATGTGTTTGAGGAAAAGTTGGGCGTGAGAGGGGGGTTAGTTGCCTTCCAATCACTTTTGACTATTAAAAAGGGCAGAAGCCCTTTGAATTTCCGATTGAATGAGTCTATTTTTTAGTATTCACTATAACGCCTGCTGTAAAAACCTCATGTGCACACAGTACAGGACTGAAAGCCGTTGCACCGAGGGTTATGGGGGAGTATCCTCATCAAAAACATATTTTATATATGGAAATCAACTACGCTGAACAAAATGGCTATCTCAAAATTTTGATTGGATGTGTTTGCGGGAATGATGGGCGTGGGGGGGGGGGGAAGTTGCCCTCCAATCACTTTTGACTATTAAAAAGGGCAGTAGCCCTTTGAGCTTCCAATCGAATGAGCCTTTTTTGAAGTTTCTACGACAACGCCTTCTATAAAAACCTTATATGCCCCTAGGGCATAACTTAAAATCCTTGCCCCGAGGGTTTTAGGGGAGTGTCCTCCTCAGAAACATGTTTTCTATTTCGAAATCAACTACGTTGAACAAAATGGCTATCTCAAAATTTTGATTGGATGTGTTAGGGAGAATGATGGGCGTGGAGGGGGGCTAGTTGCCCTCCAATCACTTCGTTATTTTCGTTGTTTATTAATGATTTGCCGGATTTTCTTAGGAAGCAAGGAGCCCCAATGGTGTCATTCGATGTCTGTGAACTATGTATGCTGATGTTCGCAGATGACCTGGCACTAGTAGCAAAGCCTAGAGAGGATTTACAGTTCTTGTTGGATAGAACTAAGGATTATATAGATAGGAAACGACTAAGCCTGAATGTAAAGAAGCCGGTAGTGATGGTTTTTAGAAAAGTGGGTAAGATTACAAGTAAGGATAGAGTAAAATGGGAGGGAATAGATTTAGAATATAGGGATTAGTTTACGTATTTAGGATGTAAGTATTAGTCAAATAGTAAGTTTGGAAAGCAGCTGAAGCTAAGTCTTGCTAAAGGAAAGTCCTGGACCTATGCTGTGACTGCTAGCCATCTGGCAAACATACAGAATCTGAAGATGCATAAGCAGATATTTCAGGTAAAGATTGAATCGGCTATGCATTATGGATCTGAAGTTTGGGGATACATAGCTGGTGAGAGGATGGAGGAGATTCAGCTTCAGTATTTTAAGAGAGTTTTAGGTCTACATTTCTCAAAGAATAGTTTAGTATTGAGAGGAGATATAGATTTGATTTCTTTAAGAAGTGATAGGTTAGTAGGGATGATAAGATTATGGGAGAAAATCCTGAGTACGTCCAGAGTAAGGATAAAAAAAAACAGCATATTTAGAAGCTCTGAGGATCCCAAAGAGTGATACGTGACCATCTGAAATAAAGATGATATTGGATGATTGTGTATTTTCAGAGCTATGGAATGGTGGGCTGGGGATTGGATTAAAGGAAGGAGAAGTTGCAAGTAGGGTCAGGGAGAGATTAAGGGACCATGAGATCCAGGTTTTGCATGCGCGAGTAAATGAGACCCGATCACTGGAGTTATATGCAAAGGCTAAGGAGCAGTGGGGAGAAGAATTGTATTTTAAGGCGGGGCTTCAAAAGAGGCAACAAAAGTTTATTATTTGTGTTGGGTCAGATGGGTTTGTTACCACTAGGTGAGAGAAGGAAGTATCTGGGAGGGGTTAGGCAAGCTTCTGTCCTTACTTCTGTCCCATGTGCGGGAAAGAGGAAGATTTGGTTCATTTTGTAGGGAATTAATAGATTTAAGGAAAGAATTGTTTTGGGTTGAGGCTTGGGAGAGAGATGAGATAATAAATTTATTAGCAAGGAAAGATAGGGGAGGTATAAAGAGATTCGGAAGGTTCATGAAGATGGGTATAGAGCATAGAGAAAGGATTTTTGAAGATTAGGGGTTAGTTTTGTACCAATTTATGTTTGTATGAATGTGTCTTTGTGTTTTTTGTGACCACGGCCCTTTGGGCTTTTGTGTCAATAAATTCTATTCTATTTTTTCAACTATTAAAAAGGGCCCTACCCCTTTGAATTTCCAATCGAATGAGCCTTTTTTGAAGTTTCTATGACAACACCTTCTATAAAAACATTATATGCCCCCAGGGCATAACTTAAAACCCTTGCCCCAACGGTTGTGGGGGAGTGTCCTCCTCAAAAATTTATTTTCTATCAGTAAATCAGTTACGCTGAACAAAATGGCTATCTCAAAATATTGATTGGATGTGTTTGGGGAAATGATGGGGTTGGGGGGTGGGGGCTAGTTGACCTCCAATCACTTTCGACAATTCAAAAGGGCACTAGCCACTCCAATTTCGAATCGAATGAGCCCTTTTTGAAGTTTCTACGACAACTCCTTCGAAACGAAGTGCCCGACTATGGAGAAGAAAAAATAAATAATACATTGTGTCCCAGGGCATAACTTAAAACCCTTGCCCTGAGGGTTGTGAGGGTCTTTAAAAACGTATTTTCTATCTGGAAATAAACTACGCTGAACAAAATGGCTATCTCAAAATTTTGATTGGATGTGTTTGGGGGAATGATGGGCGTGGGGAGGTGGGGGCCTAGTTGCCCTCCAATCACTTTCGACTATTAAAAAGGATACTAGCCCTTCGGATTTCCAATCGAATGAGCCTGTTTTGAAGTTTCTACGACAACGCCTTCTATAAAAACCTTATATACCCTCAGGGCATAACTTAAAACCCTTGACCTGAGGGTTGTGGGGGAGTGTCCTCCTCAAAAACATATTTTCTATCTTGAAATAAACTACGCTGAACAAAATGGCTATCTCATTGGTTGTGTTTGGGGGAAAGATGGGCGTGGGGGGAGGGAGTTTCCCTCCAATCACTTTCGACTATTAAAAAGGGCGCTAGAACTCTGAATCTCCAATCGAATGAGCCCCTTTTGAAGTTTTTACGACGACCCCTTCCATGTGAAGTGCCCTGCTCTAAAGGAAAAAAATATATCGTAATACATTGTGCCAACATCGTTCTTATATGCCCTCTGGGCATAACTTAAAACCCTTGCCCCGAGGGATGTGGGGGAGTGTCCTCCTCAAAAACCTATTTTCTATCTGGAAATCAACTACGCTGAAAAAAATGGCTATCTAAAAATTTTGTTTGGATGTGTTTGGGGGAAGGATGGGCGGGGGGGGGGGGCTAGTTGGCCTCCTATCACTTTCGACTATTTAAAAGGGCACTAGCCACTCCAATTTCCAATCGAATAAGCCCTTTCGAAGTTTCTACGACAACTCCTTCGATACGAAGTGCCTGACTGAAAAAAGAAACACATTGTGCCCACATCGTTCTTTACTTAGGCAGCGCTAGCGCGCATCCTATGATAATTGATTGTTAACGCAAGTCCAATTCCTAATAACGATGTCTACGAAGCTTGTAATTTTCGGTTTTCTTTCTTAAGGTTTTTGAATTGTTGTAATCCTTTGTTAAAATATATACAAATATTTTTGCAATTACCCGTGTTTTGCTCTTTACGCAATTTGATTTCTTTTCATACTATGTCTTCTCAAAGATATTTGATTATTGAAGCCAGTCCGATTTCTAACAACGATATGTACTAAGCTTCATACTTTTGGTTTTCTTTTTTAAAGTTTTTAAATTGTTGTAATCGCTTGTCAAAATAGAGGATCAGGATTTGTAATAATTGCAAATTTCTGTCTTTTTGGGCTTTCCTGCTGACATTATATAACTAGTTGCGCTGAAACCTTTAAGCTTAATGACGTAGCGAGTTGATTTTATCTTACAAAAAAACAAACAAATTAAAAAAATTTCTGGTATTTTTGTAGTTTGATTTAAAACATCAAAATTATTGGTCAGACACCGTAAATATTTTTGCAGTTTACATAATAACTTCAGCAATTCTGACCTGAACTTTAAAAGACATTGCGTATAAATATAACAAAAGGAAATCGGTAATGACGTTTTTCTAACAACGATTTCCAAGAAGCTTCAATCTTGATTTTCTAACAACGATTTCTACTAAGCTTCAAACTTTTAGTTTTCTTTTTAGGTTTTTAGATTTTTGCAATTGCCAGTTTTTCGCTCTTTAAGCAATTTAATGTAAACATTTCCATCCATGAAAATCTTTAATTTTTCCTCATAAGCGTGACAAGTGTGACAACGTCATTGCAATACTGATGTATATAAAAATGACATCACTCAGATAATTTTTTTTTCTAAAATTATAAGTATTAACGAATTTTCTCAAACTTCTGACCTATCTAGATCGTTTTTTACCCCAGAATGCCAATTTTCCAGAAAAAAATATGGAGCCTTTTTCGAAAAAAAAAACGAATAAATATATAAATACATAAACAAGTATTGCTCACTTATAGAGATAGTGCATATATATGTATATATATATATATATATATATATATATATATATATATATATATATATATATATATATATATATATATATATATATATATATATATATATATATATATATATATATATATATATATATATATATGTATATATATATACATTCTTGATAAAATCAATATAAAGTATTTATTAATTATTAGACTTAGCAGCACAGTTTAATATTTTTGCGAAATTCTTAAGAAAGAGTCTTAACTCTGGAAAAATAAAGAGTTGAGATAGGATAGTGTTCTTTTGCTGTTTATTTTTCATGAAGCTATGTCTAAGTCCTTGATCTAATTTCCTTGAGCCGGTGGCACGCTCTGCTCTGAGTCTAATTCAATTTTAAGATCAAAAGATCCCTGTGATCAAGGAAACGTCTTTCATAAGTATTTTTCAATCTTCAGTATCTTCACGCTCGCCTTTGGAAATTAAGTTAAGGCATTCCAGGCTATCGAAACCCTTTGGGACTCGGTCACTAAGCCAAGGTCAATAGCTATTATTTGAATTAGAAAGACTAGAAAAGTTACAGCTTTCAAATTCCCAACATTATTCCCCAATATATTTTTATTCGAAGAATTTGGTATAAGGCAACTTTTAATTAATTCTTATGATCAACGATATGCAAAAAAATCTAGTTTAATCCCTGTTTTTAAATTATGTATTAAAAAGTTGAAGCAAATTAGGATTTTTAGATGGGTATTGTTTGATGTCTGGCGGATTATGCTATGTAAAATACGTTATAGAATATTACTATGGAATTTTGTGTCATTTAAATTGTTTGAGGATGAAACCTCTGCTGGCTATGCTTTATAGAGTTTGAGTTAAATGAGGGGGTTATTTTTTTTTTTTTATCCTTCAAGAAGAAAAGAGGTAAATAGACAACCAGTATTCATTTTTCTGGGTTGTATGAGTTTTAATATAGGATGTGATAATATTTGTGTAACCTTAATGATCTTTTGGTAATTGGCATAACCAGGTTGATATTTTTAGGGGAGTTGAGACCCTTCCTCCTTCCTTCTAGATTAGAGATGGTGTAATATATAACAGGAAAATTGTATGGAGGCACATATGTCTGCTGGGAGCCCCCAGCCGTATGTGCCTGCAATGAGAAGAGGGTATAATCCTATTTTTTAATTGATTCAGTATTGCTATCTCGTATGTGAATAAGTTTTTTACTAGACTGACAGCAAGGCATGCTTTCTTAACATGCCTCTCTTAGCTTCCATGCACAGGTTTTGGCTATAGATTAAACAAAGCACGTAATCTTTATTACATTGTTTTTCACCTTATTAAATCCTATGTTGCCTGGGTGTGGTTTGAGCTAAAAAATATCATGTATTTTTTTATCCTTTCAATTAGGTTTTTTTTTTTTTTTTTTTTTTGAAACGACACAGCATTCGCACGGGATTCTGACTAATGGACAATTCTTCTGTGCTTGGTATGTTTTGATAGGCGTCTTCGGGCTGAAAACCTCTTCCTAGCTAATTTATCTATTATGCGCTGCCTCCCGTAGTAGCATAATATTTGTAGGCATGAATATATAACGATTCGGAGGTAATAGGCTTGAGATTCTCTGTGCAGGATTTCGACTCTTGTTGATAGAAGAGCATCGCCAAGTGCTGAAAACCATGTTGTGACCAAGAAGGACCCAGGATTGCACAAAGCCTCCACTCATGGAGGTCCCAGGGACTTCTTGCTGTCCGGTTCTAAGCCGGCTTAAGCACTTCGGTGTAGACTTTAGAAGATATGTTATACCCGTCCTGCACTAGTATCCGGGATCGTTGCTTTTCCTGAGGCGAAAATAATTTCAATGATTTAAAGAACATCAAAATTGGAACTTGGAATGTTACGACGTTAAAAAATGACTATCGTATCGACATTTTGACTGACAAATTCAGACGATTCGAACTGGATTTATTAGGAGTTTCAGAATCTCATATACCAGGGGTAGGAAGCATGAAATTAGGTGATATAGAATTTGTTTACTCAGGCAGGAAGGATGGGGTGCATAGACAGGGAGTAGGGCTCATGATGAATAAGGAAGCTACTGAGTCTTGTTTAGGCTGGGAAGGTATTAATAATAGAATACGAATTGTTCATATTGTGACCAAAAAGTTCAGGGTATTAGTTATAGTAGTATACGCCCCCGTAGAACCGACTGACGGAGATACTAGTGAGTCAGATGAATTTTACTTACAATTACAGGAGCAAATAGACAGGGTCCCAGGTAGAAATATGATGTTATTGCTGGGAGATTTTAACGCCCAGGTCGGTAGAAATAGGGATAGATGGTATCCTAGCCTAGGTAAATTTGGTGTAGGAAAAGAAAACAGTAATAGATACAGACTTTTGCAATTTTGTAGGTATAACAGTCAAGTTATAACCAATATGGTATTTGGTCGTAAAATGGTTCATAAGTTAACATGGTATTCACGTGATGGTAAGACAGCAAACCTTATTGATTATGTTATAGTAAACCGAAGACTGACAGGATCAATACAAGATACTAGCGTATATAGGAGTGCCGTTATTGATGTTAAAAGTAAAGATCACTATCTAGTAGTGTCAAGGGTTAATTTAAAGCGGAAATATCCGAAGGGTAACTACCTCCCGGAAAGTTATGATGTTGGTAGACTCCAAGATGAGAATTTGAGAGAAACTTTCCAGGAACAGCTGAATACTAAACTTATGAGTTTAAAATTTGATAATGTGGAAGCTGGTTGGAATAATTTTACAAAAATAAATTGTGAACTTGCTAAAGGTGTCTTTAGGAAGAAAGCTAGAACTGCAGCTAAGAATATTAGTGAAAAAGCTTTATGTTTAATAGAAAGGAGAAAGGACTTGTACAAGAATTATCTGAGTAATAGGTCATAGGAAAACAAAAGAAATGTGTAGAAAGTGGAGAAAGCATTAAAATATGAAAAATATGGCCCAGTTAAAGATAGGAACGGAGCCACAATTAGAGATAAAGAAAAAACTAAAGAGAGATGGGCCGAACATTTTGGGAATTTGCTTAACCGAGATAGAGTTGCAGGAAAAGATATAGAGGAAAATGAAAAAGTTTGTGATTTTAGATGTGAAGGAAGATTTGTTTTGTGAGGAGGAATTAGAGACAGTACTATTAGGATTAAAAAATAAATAGGCCCTGGGTGCTGATAGGGTGGTAAGTGAGTCTCTTAAATATGGTGGTTCTGAGGTTAGAAATAAGTTACTGAAGATGTTGAATATGATTTTTGAAAAAGGGGAAGTACCTGACGATCTTAGGAATATCTTAATTAAGCCACTTTATAAGAAAGGTGATAAAAGTGAGTGTGGTAATTATCGAGGGGTTGGTCTGGTCTCTGTAGGTAGTAAATTACTTAGTAATATGAAATTTTTTAGTCTGAGAGATACCGTAGACAAAGTTTTAAGAGAAGAACAGTGTGGTTTTAGAAAATGTAGAGGAGGTGTCGACTAAATTTTCACTCTTAGGCCAATAATTGAGAAGTGCCTGAGCTTTCAAACAACTTTAGTTTTATAGATTATGAGTAAGCGTTCGATTCGGTTGATAGAAGAGCTTTAGTAAAGGTTTTATGTTTGTGTGGAATACCAGACAAATACATTTTAGTAATTAGTGTTATGTACGAGAATAACACTGCTGTAGTTGCGTTAGAAAAAAAGATTAACAACTAATTCCCCGTTTAAAGTTAATTAACGGTTGGTCGTGTTGTGCCTTCCTTTATGTGGATTATTTTGATGGATTTTATCCTAAGAAGCCCAACGAAAACATTGAAAGACCATGGAGTCCAAGGAAGAGGAAAAACTCTCCTTGACTTAGATTATGCTTATGACTTAAGCACCCTAGATGAAAGTGTGAGCAAAATGAATGAAGTTTTTAAGGTTTTGCAAGTTCAGGGTGCTAGAATATGTTTGAAAATTAATGTTAAGAAGACTAAGTCACTAAGGCTAGGAATAAGTGAAGATGAAAAGGTTACGTTGGGTAATAAAAAGATTGATCGAGAGGGCAGCTTCACTTACCTTGGTAGTATTATTAGTAAAGATGGTCGGAGCAGTGAAGATGTTAAAATAGAATAGCCAAGGCTCAGGGAATTTTTTCACAGTTAAAAAAGTTTGGAAGAGTAGGAAGATAAGTCTGCAAACCAAGATTAGAATAATAGAAGCTACAGTGATGAAAGTGGTCAAATATGGCTCCGAAAAGTGGATGAAGATTTGCTAGATGTTTTCCAGAGAAATTGCTAAAGGATTGTTCTGGGTACCCGGCTAACTTACCGTTTTTCCATCAATAGGCTATAATAAAAATTTGGTTCAATACCGCTGTCTAGGGCTATAATGAAAGAAAGGTTGAGGTGGCTAGGGCACGTTATGCTGATGAAGGATGACAGATTGCCGAAGATTGTTATTTTTGGCCAACCGTCTAGGGCTAAACGGAAAGCAGATCGTCCTCGTCTGGGGTGGGAGGACGTCATAAAGAAAGAAAGATTTAAAGGAAATGGGAACTTCGGGGGCTGTGTAAAAAGGGAAGCTTTGAATAGATTGGGGTGGATAAGGAGCGTGCTTAGCTGTGTTGGCCTCAGGGGGCCTGGTGCTGCGGTGAGTTGTTAGTAGTAGTAGTAGTAGTAGTAGTAGTTTAGTTGATTGAACCTTGTCAAATTCCAAGTAACTCAAACTAGTGTTTAGTTTTGGATACTAGTTAAGTCTTTCAAAATGATTGGATTTATAATTAGCTGATCCCTGAAATTAGCGCAAGCAGAAGCATAGTATTGCTAGATCTTTGTTTTCAATGGGTTTACGGGCTTCCCCCCTATAACAGTAAAAAAAAAATACTATATCTACTATATAGTAGAATAAAATTCTACTTCGAAACCCTCTGAAATTTTGTTCCATTGGAAAAATAGAAATGCAACTTAAGGTTAGTCATGTCAATCCACAGAATTGTAAGGAAGAGGGAGGGGTGGCATAAATGTATAATTGAAAACAGAGGGAGGTGAGGCAACTTTGCTGGGTTTTTTTTCAATGAAAATACGCGGAGGTGGCGGAAAATCTGGGGGGGGGGTGAACGCTTCCTCCTCCTCCTCTCCTTTAATTGACCCCCCTTCTTCAGAAAAGACTTAAGGTGGCTGTAAAACCATACACAAGAGATAAGCTTATTAGAGGCAACGTCGCAGAGTTTCCTAAGTAATTTCAGGGATGGATTTTAGGGCCAAGAAGAGCAAACTTTTTTTGGGAAATAGGGTGGTGAGAAGTCAGGAGACCCGGAAATGGGCAAAACACTGTTCATTCTCAATCATTTCGAAACTTGCAATCGCAATTTTTGGGTCAAGAGGATCCTAATTTACATACAAAGTTGTTTGAGGGTTTGGGGCCCCTAAACAGAGCCAAAAATTGTTTTAGATAGGCTTTGCACTTTTATCCTTAAGCTAAGAGGACCCAAAGTAGTAAGGCCTCAATGAATACTGAATCAGAGATACTAAACGAGATCGTATAAGCCGACCAGAAGACGATGTATTCCGACCAAATGATATGCAATACTGATGGCACATAATTTATTGCAATAATTATGCAAATGAAATACCTTTTGATACCTGTATTTATGGAGAACTATAATATGAATAAAATAATTACCCCAGAAATAGTTTGAGGCTTATATAAAAAATCACAGTAACGCTAGCCAAGCAAAAATCAATAGCCAAGATTTTATAAAAAAAAAAAAATGCTTCAAAACACAAGTTAATGGACGTTTGGACTTTTTTCTTCTTTTTTTTTACTTTGGTATACCAACTGAGAAAACTAAAAACCTTGGTTCTTTACGCTGTTGGATATAAATTATAAAATATCAAGAATTTCAGAAAATTCCCTGAATTTGTGTTTTTTTAAAATAAACCAAATATTACATTTTCCCAAAATATTTTGATGAACAGACGAGAAGAAATTTACCAATACCGTGCACTTGTACTAGCCCTTACAACCATGAACGCTCGTAAATGAGGATAGGACCAGTCTAGAGAAACTTATTGTCGCCCAGGCTACAAAACTTCAGTTTCACTCCTCCTCCACAGAAACATGTATGGTTGTGGAATATATAGACTTTACTCACAATAAGAGTATCACGCAGCTAATAATAAAATGATTTGATATGACATTTATTGCAAAAAAAAAACACTGGCCCTTGATAACAAAAACAATAATAATCAGTACACGAAAATTTTATCAACATAAATACGGAAATATTCGTTCTTAATCACATTTAACAGACACTCTTTGTCATATTTCCCACATCTAAAGTGGTGTTCTCAAAAATATTTAAATCACTGATCAAGATTTCAGACCCATCTGCGATTCTGGAAATCACAATGACCAGGTGGCACGTGCTAAAAGTGGCGGAAACTGTGCCAAGCATGGTGAAATTGGACGAAACACTTGCATTCTGAGATGTAATCCAGATGGTGGAAAGTGGGGGCCCCCTCGTGATTCAAACTTGCTCAATAGATGAAACTGACTTTTATTCACACAGTCACCACTGGGCATAATTAGTATCATTCTCTTTTTCTGCGTACCCCTCATCTTAGTACTAAGAGTTTCAATAATTTAATTCTTGGTGTTACTATATATCTACAAAATCATTTAAGAACTTTTTTCAATAAAAGTAAAGAGAATAGATGAAAAATTAATACATAAAACAAGCAGAAATCATCCTTTGCAAAAGAGGGTCTGGTCTCTTCCCCACCACCACAAACCCATCACCCCAATTTTCACATTGAACCGCTACTGCTGCAACCATGACGGAAATGACAAATATTAAAAACAAACAATGAGCAAATCATTTGCGAAATGCAATATATTATAGGAACAAAAAGAAAAATTAGGAGATTGCATATGCATAGCCTGAACCGTTTCCGTGCCAATTTTGAAATTTTTCCTAATATTAGGGTACTTTTAGAGTAAAACTAAGGGTGCAATTTTATAATTTTTCTGACTCTGGGGAGGCAATTTCTCATCTCGATAAGTTTGTAGCTTCCACTTGATTTTTCGTTCATACGAGTATATCGTGAAAAAAAAACATCTACATGAAAAGAAATACTCCCTCCAGGCCTCATCTCTTTTCTTGGTTGCCCATTAGATTTGCTATTAAGAATAACCAAAATAATTGACGTTTTTACCGTTAAGGCACTGCCTTTGAAATAATACCGTGATCAGTTTAATTATGTCATATACCATACACAGGAAAAATCTTTCATCACTTTCTCAGCGGGATCAAGAATTTTAACGCCCTTAAAATAAGTGAAAAAGTTTTTCAGAGTGAAGGGGGGGGGGGATCGGAAATCACCGAACGATATTGTGACTTCGTAAACCACCAAGCCTTTTTTTGTGCAATTCTATATCGATTAGCTATTTCTGAATATTCCCTTGTCGCATTCGGGCTGTCTTCGGGCCAACATTGCTTTTGCGCCATAAAATGGGAGCAAAAGCAATTTTGCAGTGGCGTGATCTGTTGTCCGACTCAAGAAGGGCGCTGCTGCTTCAATTTCCTTTTCAAGCAGTCGACTTTTGGTATTCTAAGAGAACTTGTTCCATATGATCACTCCTGAAAAAAAGCAAACAAAGAAATAGACACGGATCCGTGGTCATACTTTTTTTGTCCGATACTCTAAAGGTGATGGCGTAATTTCTTCAAGATCAATCTCGCTTTTAGGCGGGGGTTTAGCCCTTTTTCTTAAATTAGGCCGTTTTCCCAGGCCCATAGCTCTTGATGTGTAATTTTAAACTTCATTAATTGAAAATATTTAGAATACCACTAACCTTCTTTTTTTATGCATATTTTGCAATTAAAGTTCCTTTTCTTATAATTTCAGTTACTATTAGCATGAGTCATACCTTAGGTATAATTGGTACCCCCGAACTGTTTGACCCCCTTGTATGTTGGGAGAGATCAGGACAAGAGCTTAGGTTAGGCTTGTATATTGGAGACAGACAAAATAGTGCAAACAAAACCTAAGACTATTATTAGATTAGAAAATGTGATTGTGTAAGTGAAAAAATCGGCGGTGTATTCATTTATAGCTATAGTCTATGCTGTGGTTCAAGACATCTTAGGCCTAATACCCCCCCCCCCCCCCTGTTTCCCTCATTACACCACTGATAGCCTTTGCATTAAAATGGTCTCTTTTAGAAGACCAAAAATACACAAAAAGTGCAACGTCTTTCAATCTTCAGTAAATTGAAATTTACTGACAGAAAAAAAAAACCAGCATCACCAATAGACACTTTTTTTTATTGTTGCTACCCACCCCCCGCCTCCACACTCTGGTGAGAGAGTCAGTGGATACCAATAGCAGTAAGACTCTTGTTAGTTAGTGCAATGCTTTTCTCGCGGGCATAAGTTATCTAATTCCCATGGGTTTTAGCTTTTGAAATATAGCAAAATATATTTAAGCAATTTTTTCCTTTATTTGTCTATATTTAGCCGGATATTTGTCAACCATTAAGCCTCTATATATATTTATTATCTAAATTTCAAAAATCAAATCATACGCTGTCTTGTTAACCTTTTTTTTCTTTTTTTGTTTTAGAAATACCATCCCCAACGACTTCAACAACGACGACAGAGAAAAGTAAGCGTTCAATTTTTTGTAAAAAGTTTTTGTTGTTATCAAGAGCTTTTTCTCCCAAAAAAAGAGAATGATTGCTCCCCCACTAATAAAAATTTTCTATATCTATTTTTCTTCTATAATCCATGCAAATTTGCCAACTGTGTTGGTGTTCGCTAGATATTTGTCTTTCTTTGTGCTTTTTTGCTGCTTTTTTTCTTTTTGTTTTTTTTTGCTGACAATTTTTAATTCATTAAAAAGTTAATAAGTTTGTCAAAGAAAAACTCTGATTGAAGAAACATATTAAACTTATTGTTTACTTTATCGAAGCCAATTGACAGTGTCAGAAAGAGCATGTATTAAAATAAGTCTTCAAAATCTCCCTAACGTATTAATTAAGTAAAGAAAAAAGTTTTTCAAAGAAAAGTAAAGTAAAATCAGCCGAAATATAATTAGCCCAAGTTTGCGTTAACTAAACTTGCTCCTAACGAAAGTTTATCGGATCAGTCTATTTTACCACCCCCCCCCTAATATTTTTTCGAATCAACCTATTTTGAGTCACCCCTCCCCCCCCTAAAAAATCCTGGATCCGCCCCTGATCATAGCAAACAAACATACAATAGGTACTAATATAAACGAAAAAATGAATCTTGAAACGAATAAAAAATAAGTTGAATGTGCAAATCAAGCTTAAAGCGAAAAAAAAATATTTTACTATTAAAGAACAAATAAAGCCCAAAACGAACAGAAATTAAATAAGCAGTCATAGGAAACAAACATACAAGTTACTTGTATAAATGAATAAATAAACCTTAAAATGAGTAAAACTTAAACTGAATATGCAAATCAAGCTTAAAACGAACAGCAATACTACAAACAAGAGTTTGGCTACTGCCCCCTTCCCTAACTCTAAAAGTATAAGGCCTACTGCGTCATTGGCGCTAAGCTGAAAAGGAATTATATTAAAAATATATCTTTTGTACATACTACAGAATTGAAAATAACATACAAATTACAGTGAAGCAAAATCTTGAACTGATGAGCTATCAGAAATTAATATCATTATATATCAAATATTTCAGTTTAATTTTATCAGTTCTTTCGAAGAATGTTTAAGACACATACAGTTTTTACTACAAACAAGAGTTTGATTACCGCCCGTTCCCCTAACTGTAAAAGTCTAAAGGCCACTCTGTATTTGACGCTTTACTAAAACGAATTATATTTTGAAAGTAAAATGAAAATTGCGGTGAGATAAAATTTTGAGCTGATGAGCTTTCAGCTACTAATATCAATATATATCAAATATTCAGTTTAATTTTATTAGCTTTTTTCAAGACTGGTCAAGACGCATTCAGTTTCAATGACGCAGTAGGCTTTATATTTTTACAGTTAGGGAAGGGGGCAGCAGCCAAATTTTTGCTTGGAGTGATTTTGGTTCGTTTTAAGCTTGATTTGCATATTCAATGATTGTTAATTTAACATTTGCTCATTTTGCGTTTAATTTATTCCTTAATAGTAAAAGATATTTTGTTCGTTTTAAGCTCTATTTGCATATTCAGTTTAAGTTTTACTCGTTTTAAGATTTATTTATTCATTTATATTAGTATATGTTGTATGTTTGTTTGCTATAATTGCTTATTTAATTCAGTTCCTTTTGGTTTAATTTATTCTTTAATAGCCATTTCTGGTCGTTTTGAGTTTGAATTATTATAGGCTTTTATTTCTGCTGATCTTAATTTTAATATGGCCTTTACTTTTCCTTGAAAAACTTGTTTTTCGGGAAGTTTTCTTTATTAATTTCTGTTCGTTTTTGATTGCCAAGGTTGCAAAAGTACTTCAAAACTCCCTATTTCAAAATCCATTTTTTTTTAAACATCAAAGTTCCATCAAAGAATCAAAACTAGTATCAAAGTAACAAAGTATCAAACTAAAGGAAGTATCAAAGTATCAAAGTAAACAAAGTATCGAATTAACAACAAGCAACTTGCATAACTTACAGTTCTTGCCCCGTAAATCAGTAAATACAAGTATCAAAGTTATATAAAGTACCAAAGCAACAATAAGCAACTAGGGGCTCACCCCCTAGTCAATACCTCACTCTTTACGCTAAAGTTCGAATTTTGAATCACAAATCCCTGAACCACACAGGCCGTTTAATTAAAACAGATAGTTCTCTTTTGAACGTACTCAAAAAAACTTTTGCGTAAAGAGCGAGATATTGCCTCGGGGGCGAACCCCCTCATGTACTTAATAATTTCTGTTCATTTTGAGTTTTAATGCTGCTCATTACTTTCAGCTCAAAAAACTTGTTTTTACATTTTAATTTCTGATCGTTTTTTTAAATAATTCTGGGAAATCTGGCACCCTCTTCATAGAAATGACTCTTCCCCAAAGGAAACATCCTCCATGGAAAGATCCTCCCATGTAACCCCCTCCTCTGACCCTCCCCCCTACCAGAAAAAATCCCTCCTGAAAACGTCTGTATATTTCTCAATAACCAATACTATATGTAAACAATGGGCAAAGCTCATAACTTGCTGCCCTTCCCCTGGGAACTGTGGGAGATTAAGTCCTCCTCAAAGACATATTTATTAGATTTCTGACTATGCTGAAAAAAATGGGTATCTCAAAATTTTGATTGTGTGACTTTGGGAAAAATTAGCTTGGGAGGGGGCCAAGTTGCCCTCCAATTTTTTTGGTCACTTAAAAAGGGAACTAGAACTTTTAATTTCCATTCGAATGAGCCCTCTCACGATATTCTAGGACTGCCGGGTCGATGCGATCCCCCCTGGAAAAAAAACAAATAAACATGCATCCGCGATCTCTCTTCTGGCAATAAATGCAAAATTCCGCAATTTTGCACATAGGAGCTTGAAATATCTACAGAAGGTTTTTCTGTTATGCTGAATCTGATGGTTTAATTTTCATTAAGTTTCTATTACATTTAGGGAGTGTTTCCTTCTTTTTCGAAAACAAGGCAAATTTTTTCAGGCTCGTGACTTTTGATGGGTAAGATTAAACTTGATGAAACTTATATATTCGAAATCAACATAAAAATCCAATTCTTTTGATGAATCTACTGGTATCAAAATTCTTTTTTTTAGAGTTTCGGTTACTATTGAGCCGCGTCACTCCTTACTTACAGTTCGCTACCGCGAACTTTTTTAAACAGAGCTTCTAATTTCCAATCAAATGAGCCTCCTCCAAAGTTTATTCTGCACCTTTTCCATAAAAACCTTATATGTTCCAGGGCATAACTTACAATCGTTGTCTCCCGGCTCTGGGGATTTTTCAACCTCTCAGTTATAGTTACGTGAATTTTAGACTATTTTGAAACAAAATGACTATCTCAAACTTTCGATCGGATGCATTTTGGGAAAAGAGGGCGTGTGGGTGCCTGTTGCCCTCTGTTCACTTTTGGCTATTAAAATAGGGAACTAGAATTTTAAATTTCCAACCAAATGATCCTCCTTCAAAGTTTATGCGACCACCCCTTCTGTAAAACCTTATATGGCCCCGGGGAATAGCTTATAACCCTTAATCCTTGGCTTTGGAGGGTTGTGTCAACCCCAGAGGCATCGTTATTTGATACATGGACTATTTTGAACAAACTAGATATCTCAAAATTTTGATCAAATTGATTTGGAGAAATAGGGCGAGAGAGGGGCTAGTTGCCCTCCGATTACTTTTGACTCTTAAAAATGAACTTGGAGTTTCTATTCAAATGAGCCCCCTCCAAATTTTGAACGACAGCCCCTTCCATAAAAGCTTATACATCACCGGGGCATAACTTACAAAGCTTTCTCCCAGGTTCTGGAGGGTTGAATCAACCACGGAGTTTTGGTCATATATTCTTTGGCCTGTTTGAACAAAATGACTATTGCAAAATTTCGATCGGATGTATTTGGAGAAAAGAAGGCGTGGGGGCTAGCTGCTGTCCCATCACTTTTGACTCTTGACAAGGGAATTAGAACTTTCGATATCCAATTCTTTGAGCCCCCTCCAAAGTCGATACAACCATCCCTCCCATAAAAATCTTATATGACCCCAGAGCATAAATTACAACCCTTGTCCCATGGCTCTGGGGGGTTGTGTGGATCCCAATTTTTTTTTTTATCTGATCTTTAGACTATATAAAACATGCTTATCTTAAATTTTTTATCGGATGCAGTTGGGGAACAAAGGAAGTGGGGTCTGTTTGCCTTCCGATCACTTTCGAGTCTTAAAAAAAGCACTAGAATTTCCAATTTCCTATCGAATGAGCCCCCTCTTAAGTTTATACGACACCCTCGTTCACAAAAACCTTATATGCCTACAAGGCACAACTTGAAACACTCAACTCTCAGGCTCTGGGGATTGTGTCGACCTCGGAGTTTTTGTTATTTGATCTATAACGAAATATCTGTCTCAAAATCTTTATCGGATGCATTCGGGGAGGGGGGGGGAAGATCGTGGTTGGAGTGGGGCTAGTTGCCCTTCAATCACTTTTGACTCTTAAAAAGGGCAATAGAACTTCTGATGTCCAATTGAATGAGCCCCTTCCAAAGTTTATACGACCACCCTTTCCATATGAAGTTACTCTGGGAAAAGAATAAAATAGTAAATAATAATAAAACATTGAAGCCTTAGGGCCTTTACTACAGGCAACAATATAGCGTCGCCTTTGAATGTATTTTTGTTTTGTTTTAAGTTTCAAAGTCTCTTTTTACTTCATTTCAAAAAGAAAACTTGTTTAAAGGAGAATATTTTTCCATGAAATAGTGACAAGGACATGTATAAAGCCTGTGTCTGTATAGTAACTTCACTTAATAGCTGGTTAAGGCGTAAAAGAAAGGCCAAACATCCCAGACGAAACTACGGAAGAGATTAAATTAAGATCTTATGGAATTTTTTGGGAAGTGGCGGAAGCAGAATCTATAAATGGTAGAGTGGAGAAGGAGGCTTTTGTTAGGGCCTTTTGGCAAATACAAACATGTCGTAGAGGCAGTGATGTAATCCCTGAATTAATATTTTTACTGTAAAATACTGCATCAAAAACTATATTCACTTTCTGGGATCCACAACACATATGATCCTAAGGATTCCAGATTGCAAGCCTGTAGTAAACTCAAGGAAGGGATATAATTCTGCACTAAATTTTAACGTGACTTTTCTTACTCTTTCAGGTGAGCTCCAGGAAATCAAAGAAGTGACCGAAGTAATATCCACAAAGCAACCAAGGCAGCTCCAGGTTTTCAATGGTTAGTCAATATTTTTCTATCACCTTCTTTTGTTTGTTGTTTTCCACTAACTGGGCTGGGTCGGCGAAATCAAATTAATAACTCCTTTTAGACCTTATTACCACGCCGGTAGATCAACCACCCGCCGCTGACGCCGCGTGCGATCGACCGCCGCCGGAGTATCGCAACGCCGCCGCCGGCAGAGGTCGCGGCGTTCGGTCAACTTTAAATTATTTTGATGTCCATTCTCTACTGCGTCAACCACAAAGTCGGAGCTTTTCCTTCTCGTGTGGGTTAGTATTTCGATTTTCCTGATGAGAAATCAAGCAGGGCTTGCACTATCCCTGAATTTTTGGGTATTTCCCCGAAAAAAAAATTGGTTCTCCAAATCCCCGAAAATCACGCAATCACGGTGCCACCCCTAGCGATTTATCACCAGTGACTTTCCCTACCAAATATTACCTTGCATACCATAATTCTTCACTACTCTCTTGTTCATTAACTTTCGTCTCTTTTGTTACTTTGCATAAAAACCAAACAGATGCAATATGCAATTGCAAATATTACAATATACACAGTTCTTAATATGGTGACAAAAAAAAGTATCGTCTTTATGAAATGAGCCTAAATCATTTCGAATGCAGTTTCCCAATCGCTATTTCTTACATCATTCGTAGTCAAGAATTTCATTTTCAAGTTGAATAGAATTATAGAACGCATTCACTACTATACAGCTTCAGCCTTCAGTTGGATTTTGAAATTTACAACCGACAGATTGTTTCTACAGCTGAATTTTAATTTTGCAGATTTTTTTTTTTTTTTTGCTGTTTTTAGATAATATTTTCATAATGTTTAACACTCAATTGTTGAACGCCTGATAGAAAATAAAATCTTATTTCTGAATCATTTTTACTCCCCCCCCCCCAAAAAAAAAGAAAAAACGGTCTATTGAGACAAAATTTAGCTATAAACTAAGCCATGTACAAGGTTAGGGAATTAAAGTTCGAACCAGAAGTTACCCAAAAAATATGATTCATAAATAAATTGTAAACTATTGCTTATAGGGGGGAGGGTAGGGGGCTATCATTTTCAAATGATAATACCTCATTTTTTTTAAAGCAGGGATGCCAAAAAGATAATTATTTTTTTTCATTTCAAGTTGAGACAGAAGAAAATGATATCAAATTCTTTAGGAAACCATTGAAATATTTTGATAGACCCAGGGCCCCCCATTAGGACTTGTTCATTGTCTTGGGTATTTTGTGATTTCTCATAGGCTACTGGCCTAATTTAGCTTTTGTACGTGCTCCCTTTTAATTAGATTCTTTGGATCTTATTGAATGCCACGGCGAATCTATGACTCAGTTTTCCAATACTTTGAGGTATATCTGAATAATTTCGACATTTTTGTTGTTGTATTTTTATTTACATTTAAATGATAATATCTCGAAATTCTTTTTATTGAAAGCAGGGATCCCAAAAAGTGTTTTTTTTTTAATTTAAAGCAGAGACAGCATCCTATCAAGGTGGTATCCAGAGGGGGGGGGGGTAGTGAGCTATCATATTTAAATACCTCAATTTTTTGGAAAGCAGGGGTGCCAATAAGTTAATTATTTTTTTTATTTAAAGCAGAGCCTGTATCCTATCAAGATGGTATCCAGAGGGGGGGATAGGGGGTTTTTATATTTAAGTGATAGTACCTTGATTTTTATTTTGAAAGCAGGGATGCCAAAAAGTTGAAAAGTTGACAAAAATTAACAAGATTTTCGTGAGTTATACTTCATACAGCACTTGCATGGTTTTATTTTCCAAAGGGAAAGGGACATATGCGTCCAACCCGTTTTTTTCTTATTGATGAAACGCGTTTGCTTTGAAAACATTCATTCACATATACCAGGTCGATTCACACTAAAACGAATTGGTGTGACGAAAGCAATATCGACATCCCCACCTTACGTTGCGCTCGAGTGACAATGGCACCCTTGGTCCAGTGCCCAAGTTACATTAAAAGGCCAGGTCATTATAAAAGCTTTCAATTTGGGAGGTTCAAGGAAGAGTCTTTGACAGGCTTTTGACCTCAGGGTACTAGATGTTGCAACGTTCTTACGTATCTACAGTCGTTTAAAAAATTCGATCACCCCACAAATGATTACCAAAAATATGCACAAATATAACAAATATAACATTTTGAATGTTATAACACTTTTTTCAAAGCTTTGAAAAAAAGCAGAAAAGGCTAAATAGCCCTAACTACGCTTGAAAGCTATTTTAAAAAGAAACTCTTTGGAGATTTCCATGGATATGACCATAGCAGAAGCTTTGAGCCTGGGTCGGGATCAAAGAGGAGTCTTTGAGTATTTTTGACCAGAGGTGACTTATTGTTGCGACTTTCTCAAATTTGGTAGTTTTTGTGAGCTTTTGGAAATCAAAGCTTAAACTCAATAACTGATACTAAGTGTCTTAACATTTTGCTTGGATTAAAAGTGACGAACTAGGATGAAAATCTCAACATCTTCCTGGACCTACTTCAGTCTGCTTATTATTTTATTTAATTACATTTAAAACGGATGAGCTTTTCATTTTTTACCTAAGAGCTGGCACTTCATTTTTCTTCATACCGAATAAACCATTAAGTGTTTTTGTTTCATTGAAATTGAAGTGTTCTCATGTGAAGTGTTCATCATGTATTTTTTAATTTGATAAATTTACTCATTTTAGATGCAGTTTATAATTTGACTGATATTAGGTATTTATCAGTTTATAATTTGGAATGAATCCCCAAAAGAAAAAATAAATAATATTCAAAAGAGCAGCCAAAAGCAATAAAAAAGCAGCAGTTCAGCCTTGGCCTACATGACATATATTCTATAAAGGAGCCAAAAAAAAAATTTAAATGTTTTTTTTTTTAAGTTGTTATTAAAAACCAGTTTTTGATACAATAAGGCTTTTTAGTAATCCAAAAGAGCAAAAAAAAAAAAAAACAATCAACATCAAAGTCGCCTAATTAAACTGGTTTAAAGGTGACAAAATATATAGAGGCAAAGAGCATTATAAAAAAATTAAGCTCCTAAGTTCAAGTTATATTCAAAGTTTTTACCCAGATAACTGACGAATTTTGTAATACGGTATTTGAAGTTTTGTATGCAGTAACGCTCGATGAAAAAAACTACTAATTTTGATAATTATTTATGTTAAGAATATAGCTGATAGATAATTCAACTACTCGTATTATGCAAGGGTTCTGAAACGCCAAAGCCATTTTGTTTCTATCAGATTTCTACTTCTCTTGATGAACAACGAAGAAAATCAGTTTCCAGCCAGCGACTTGTCAAGTTTTGAACTCATGAATAGGCTGGAATCTGTTGTAAATTTAAGCTGTGATTTGAGAAAGACTGATGAAAACATTAATGTTTGCGGTCAACATTGATCACGCCGACGGCGTCCCGCTGACATCCTATTGGCGGCGCGCCACCGACATCTTACCGGCGGCGCGGTGTGGCGCCTGTTTTTGGCCCCGCCGCCACCGATCTTCCCTCATCGGCGCGGCACCAGGGTCTAACTCCTTTATCTCCCATGATAGCACAAAAAAACACGCTAGCATTGGAATACACTAGTATCTTAGCATGTTAATACGCTTATTTAGAATTCACTTAAAACAATCTCAAGAGTGAAAAAATACATACAAAGTTAGGTAAAAATGAAGCCAAGTATCGGAACACACTTGAGATTTAGGATTTTCTAGGACACACTCCTTTTATCCTTGATAAAGTAAATTGAATTCCCATTTCAGTATACGGTATCTTCTTGAATTGCAACGGTACAGTTTATCTAGTTCGTCGATACCAAGAAATGTGTCTGGGTGGCAATCCTGGCCCCCAGGCTTAAGATGGGATTCTATGAACGTTATTAAATTATGTATATCCCCTCTGCAAAAAACTAAAAAAAAAAATCAAAATAAAAGAAAAATATTCATTAGCCAAGCCTGCGAAACTATTTTACAAAACCAAAAAAAAAAAAATTTCTCTGAAAGCTATGATCATGCATTCGAACTTTAAGAGTGGTAAAAAAAAATTACTAACAAGCTTTGGTTGTAAATTTGAAAGGAAGCTCATCTGTATGACAATGATAAGATTATTTGTTGCAGGGCTGCACAGCCCTAAAGGTATTGAAACCAGGGGCGTAGTTTGGTATGGGGCATGGAGGGCTGCCTTTCCTAGACTTCCGTTTTCCCCTCCCCCGACCCAGTTTGCCCCCAGCTGAAATTTAGTTTCTTCAAAAATCTTGTCAAAACTAAGATAAGCCTACATAGTTCAAGCATCCACAGAAACGAGTCAGTTTTCTTTAGTAGATCTCTCCTTTTATGTTACTATTAATTAAAAAAAAACTTTTTCGAAAAAATTATTTTTCCAGAAAAAAGCAAAGAACTCCATTAATCCAAAAATGAAAAAAATAGAATCAAATAATCTACCAAGCCTACAACTACCCTAAATCAGCATCAATAAATAAATGAAACCCAAAACAGACAGTAATTAAAATAAATAACATAGTCAGACTCAAAACGAACAGAAATTAATATGAGTAGGGTTCTAAAATCCTATGCTTCTAAAAGCCTGAGTATAATTTGTGATTTACTGAAGAAAATTCAAATAAATTTACTGAAACAAAATGTGCATTGTCAGTTTAATATGCATATGCTGATATTCATTCATTAAAATCTTAATTAGTTTTTGATTCCTTAAACTTATAAAAATTAAAATATTTAAAAAAGTATTTTGTTCGGTAAAGTACAAATTATATTCTGGCTTTTAGAAAGCATAGGGTTTTAGAACCCTACTCATATTATTTTCTGTTCGTTTTGAGTTTGACTCTGTTATTTATTTTAATTTCTGTTCGTTTTGGGTTTCATTTATTTATTTATACTGATTTGTAGTAGTTGTATGCTTGGAAGATTACTTGATTCTATTTTTGTTCATTTTTGGTTTAATTGAGTTTATTACTTTTCTTTGAAAAACTTATTTTGTGGAAAAATTTTTTCTAATTAATTTCTGTTCGTTTTTTATTGACATAGTCATTTTCAGGAAAAAAGACTGAGCCTCTTCTAAAGTTAAACAGTCATCCAAATGGTTACAAAAACCTTAAATACCCCCTGGGCATAACTTAAAAACCTTGCCCCTAATCTCTGGGGTTTGTGTCAACCCCAAAAGCCTTGCTATATGATATTTAGACTATTTTGAATAAAATGGTTATCTCAAAATTTCTATTAGATAAATTCCGGACATTACGACGAATGTGTGTGTGTGTGTGGGGGGGGGGGGTAGCTGCCCTCCGATAACTTTGACTCTTAAAAAGAGCACTAGAGCGTCTGACTACCAGTCCAATGAGCCCCCTCCGAAGTTTATATGACCATGCTTTCTATAAAAAAAAATTATATGGAACTTACAACCCTTGCCCTGAGTGCTGAGGGGATTTGTTATCCTCGAAGACATAATTTCCAGACCTTTCAAATACGTTGAACAAAATGGCTGTCTCAAAATTTTGATTGGAAGTGTCTGGGGAAATCCTAAGCGTGGGGTGGGGGTGGGCATTTGCCCTCTGATCACTTTTGACTAATATGAAAAGCACTAGTCCTCTCAATTTCCAATCGAGTGAGCCCTTTTTGAAGCTTCTACGACAAAACTTTCTATAACAACCTTGTATGCCCCAAGGGCAAAACTTACGACCCTTGTCTTGAGGGCTACGGGGAGAGGGTTGTCATCCTTGAACACATAATTTTCAGACCTTTCAACTATGTTGAACAAAAAGGCCATATCAAAATGTTGATCGCAAATCTTTGGGGAAATGATGGGCTTGGGGGGATGATTCCCCCTCCGACTACTTTTGACTATTAAAAAGGGCAATAGCTCTCTCAATTTCCAATCGAATTAGCCCTTTTTGAAGTTTTACTGCAAAGCTTTCAATAAAAACTTTATATGCCCCCCGGGTATATCTTACTACCTTAGCCCTGAGGGCTTCGGGGAGGGGGGGGGCTCATACTCAAAGACATAATTTTCAGACCCCTCAACTACGTTCAACAAAATGACTATATCCAAATGTTGATTGGAAGTGTTTGGGGAAATGATGGGCGTGGGGAGGGGGCATTCGCCCTCCGATTGCTTTTGATTATTAATAAGGGCACTATCCCTCTCAATCCCATATTGAATAAGCCCTTTTTGAAGTTTCTACGACAACGCTTTCTATAAAAACCTTATATATCCCCAGGGCATAATTTACAACCCTTACCCTGAGGGCTGTGGGAGGGGGGGGGGCGTATCCTCGAAGACCTAATTTACAGAACTTTCAACTACGTGGAAAAAAATGTATATCTCAAAATTTAGATTGGATGTGTTTGGGGAAATGCTGGGTGTAAGAGGGGAGGTTAGTTGCCCTCTAACCACTTTCTACTATTACAAAGGGCACTAGCCCTTTCAACTTTAAATCGAATGAACCTTTTTTTGAAGTTATTACGACGACCCTTTCTACGAAAACCTTATATGCCCGCAGGGTATAACTTACAACCCTTGCCCTGAGGGCTGTGGGGGGTGGTTATCCTCAAAGATATAATTTCAAGAACATTCAAGTACGTTGAAAAAAATGGCTGTTTCAAAATTTTGATTGGATGTATTTGGGGAAATGGTGGGCAAGAGAGGGGGTTAGTTGCCCTCCAATCACTCAACTATTAAAAAGGACACTAGCCCTTTCAATTTCCAATTGAATGAACCCTTTTTGAAGTTTCTACGACAACACTATAAAAAACCTTATATTCCCCCAGGGCATAACTTCCGATCCTTACCCTGAGGGTTGTGGAGGGGGGAGGGCTGTCATCCTCAAAAGAAATAATTTCCAGAACTTTAAACTACGTTGAAGAAAATGGTTATCTCAAAATTATGATTGGATGTGTTTGGGAAAACAGTGAGCGTGACAGGGGGGTTAGTTGTCCTCCAGTCACTTTCGACTATTAAAAAGGACATTAGCCCTTTCAATTTCCAATCGAATGAGCCTTTTCTGACGTTTCTACAACAACGTTTTCTATAAAAACCTTACATGACCCCAGGGAATAACTTACAACCCTTGCCCTGAGGGCTGTGGGGGGTGGATTGTCATCCTTAAAGACATAATTTCTAGAACTTTCAACTACGTTAAAAAAAATGGCTCTCCCAAAGTTTTGACTGGATGTGTTTGGGAAAATGGTGGGCGTGAGAGGGGTGGGGGGGTAGTTTGCCCTCCAATCACTTTATACTATTAAAAAGGGCACTAGCCCTTTCAATTTCCAATCAAAAGAGCCATTTTTGAGATTTCTACGAAAACCCTTTTTATAAAACCTTATATGCCGCCAAGCATAACTTACAACCCTTACCTTGAGGGCTATGGGCGGGTCGTTATCCCCAAAGAACTAATCTTCAGAAGTTTCACCTACGTTGAATAAAATGGCTCAAATCTCAATGTTTTAAATCAAAATTTTAAATTTTAAAAATTTAAAAATTTTAATATCTCAAAATTTTGATTGTATGTGTTTGGGGAAATAATGGGCGTGAAAGGGGGATTAGTAACTCTCCAATTAGTTTCTACTATTAAAAAGGGAACTAGCTCTTTCAGTTTCCAATTGAATGAGCCCTTTTTGAAATTTATACGAGAACACTATCTATAAAAACCTTATATACCCCCAGGGCATAACTAAAAACCCTTGCCCTGGCGGGTGTGGGGGGTTTTTCATCCTCAAAGACATAATTTACAGAACTTTCAACAACGTTAAACAAAATGGCTATCTCATAATTTTGATTAGATATGTTTGGGGAAATGGTGGGCGTAAGAGGGGGGTTAGATGCTCTCCAATCACTTTCGACTATTAAAAAGGGCACTGGCCCTTTCAATTTCCAATCTAATGAGCCCTTTTTGAAGCTTACACGACAACACTTTCTAGACAAACCTTATATGCCCCCAGGGCATAACTTACAACCCTTGTCCTGAGGGCTCTGAGGGGGTTATCATCCTCAAAGACCTAATTTCCAGAACTTTCAACTACATTGAACAAAATGAATATCCCAAATAATGATTTCATGTGTTTGGGGAAATGGTGGGCGTGAGAGGGGGGGTTAGTTGCCTCCAATCACTTTTAATCATTAAAAAGCGCACTAGCCCTATCAATTGCCAATCGAATGAGCCCTTTTTGAAGTTTTTACGACAACGCTTTCTATAAAAACCTTATATGCCCCCTGGGCATAACTTATAACCTTTGCCCTCCGGGTTGGGGGGGGGGAGTAGTCATCCTCAAAGACTTAGTTTTCAGAACTTTCAACTACGTTGAACAAAATATCTATCTTAAAATTTTGATTGGGTGTGTTTTGGGAAATGGTGGGCGTGAGAGGGGGAATGAGAGGGTTATTTGCCCTCCAATTACTTTCGACTATTAACAAGGGCACTGGCCCTTTGAATTTCTAATTGAATGAGCCTTTTTTGAAGTTTCTACGACAACGCTTTCTATTTAAACCTTGTATGCTCCCAGGGCATAACTTACAACCCGTGCCCTGAGGCCTGTGGGGAGAGTTTCCTCCTCAAAGATATAATTTCCGGATCTTTCAACTACGTTGAACAAAATGACTATCTCAAAATTTTGATTGGATGTGTTTGGGGAAATGGTGGGCTTGGAAGGGGTGTTAGTTGCCTTCCAATCACTTTTGGCTATTAAAAAGGGCACAAGCCCTTCCAATTTCCAATTGAGTGAGCCGTTTTCGTAGTTTCTGCGAAAACTTCTTCGATACGAAATGCCCTGGTCTAAAAACATAAAACCAAAAAAAAAATAATAATAATAATAATACATTGTGCCAACATCGTTCTTTACCTAGGCAGCGTAAAGGCTTATAATATGGCTAATTCTTACTTTTACGATTATTTTCACTTTGAGTTGGGGAAATCGGCTCGAATTTGGCCCCCTTCAGGATTTTGACGAAGTTACGCCACGGATTGAAGCCTTGGGTTATGAAGTACTAATCTGTGGCTTCTCCTTAGCGTAGTCTCACCTACAAATGGCCTATGGACCCTGCTAATTGAGCCATAATAATTTTTATTTTCAATCAGTTTACAAAATAATTATTTAGAACGAAGCATTTTCTTATTTTATCTACAAAATCTTTATGACTATTAGGAGCCCCCATATTATCTCTCACTCGTTTGTGGTGGTTATCGTAAAGAACTTGAGACTCATTCAAATTTATTGGCTTGCTCCAAATTATTCAAACGCAAAAATATAATTAGCAGGAAGTGTGTAATCCCTTTGTTCCGCAAGGAGGTGCTCACTACCTCTCGAAGGTACACAAATTATTGTGCTGTAGATTTTGGTCTAACTCGTACGTACTGTCACAACAACCCTACTTCTGAATCTACAAAGCCTTCCATGTCTTTGCCTATGGTAATGTTCCTGTCCCCTTATCCTTTCTTTGCATACGAAGCATCTGAGTGTGCAGCCCCTTCCTTTTTCCTATCCCGTCTTTAGAGACAGTGCTAGAAAATTTCTACGACTTTGGTTTTAGAACAAGTTGAAGAGCATTTGAAAAACGTGTGATAGGTCAACCGTTCACCTCAAGAGCGGACAATTATTTATGATCTCCGCATTTCTTTCAAATTCAAGGGTTGAAAGCGACTGAAGGAGTAAATGTATAGTTCTTGAGATTCTTTTTTCTAAGAACAACTTATTCAAATTATTGATCTGGTTATAAACTCTATTGTATAAATGTGTAAAATCAAGGGTGGTATCAAAGGTTGTCTATGTCAAAAGAACTTTTTTTATATACGACATTAAAAAAGAAAAGGAAAACAAAGATTGCAGCCAGGTAAGAAAAATAAGGAATTATATTTCTAATGAATTATTTGGCTAGACTTAATTAATGCCTTAAATCTCCTTCTATTTGATAAATAAAAATTAAAGGCAAAAGGAATGAATAGAACGTATCCAGCACAAACTGGAAGATAGAGGGCTTGATGGAAAGAATTTGGCTGGTGAATTCAGCATCTTTAGCTCCACTCAATATACAGGCTGTTCCATTCAACTGGCACCAAAGCAATGGATTGCTTCAATGCAAGTGTACTCTTGCACACAATCATTGATCTGGCTTTTTTAGGGGTTCTTAAATTTTAACAGTATTTTGAGTGCAACTACGATTTTGTTCATGTATTCTGAACTTGTAACAATAGAAATAGCATTCAATTTGCAACAGCGTTTGTATATAAATTTTAAATAATCTCTTAAATTTTTATAATTCCTTGTCAACTTTTAGATAGAACTGGCTACCATCAACTGTCACATCAATCTGAAAAGCAGATGATACTTGGCAAACCAGACTTAAGAAGCTCAGAAAATATTTCCAGTAAGCAACCTTCTAATTGTGTAATTGCATGATTGATATCATACTCAACGGATGTTAAAGATACGACTCAGAGGCTAACAGAGGCCTTTGAGTTTTGGAACTTTATCGATTTTGTTATCAATGGTATTAAAAGTCAATGGAATTTTACCAACATGACCTATAATCTGCTTGTATTTTAAGCATATTTCGGGCTCTTAACATCAATAGATGCTAATAATGAAGTAGCTCCTAATGCACTATTTTCAGTTACACAAATCTGTAACCCAGAAAAAGTGCTCCTAAACTTTTTACTATGTCATAGATTTCTACTTTTAAAATCCAGAAAAAGGATTACGTATATTACATCACACGTTAATAATATACTTCTAATGCTTTTTCCTCAATTTTATTAGAAATTTCTCGTCTAGAGCGGCACGAGATCTGCTATCCTACTTTTCCTATTAAACCTATAAATTTTAGATATATCTGTTGTGATTAGAAAATTTATAGCTGAAGCACATTTAGTGACGTCAAGCGTTAAGTCAATGCTAGTCATTTCCATGCAATAGCACCATTGAAGTGGTGCTGTCAGTGTGATCCAGTATTAAGCTTCTTCCATTTAAAGATAAGCTATTTAAGTCACTCAGTATTCAAACTTTATTCAAACATAACCGTTTAAGTGTCGTAGGTCCGTTGTAATTTCTATTGGACCCTCATTTTA
The DNA here is from genome assembly GCF_049724085.1 of Artemia sp. Qi Xiang Cuo. Classification (NCBI taxonomy): domain Eukaryota; kingdom Metazoa; phylum Arthropoda; class Branchiopoda; order Anostraca; family Artemiidae; genus Artemia; species Artemia sp. Qi Xiang Cuo. Next base: position 35,402,906 of record NC_142809.1, read on the forward strand.
TGTAGAATAAAAATACAACAATTTGGCAATGATTGTTGGGAAGCCCACTCATCAAGAACTGCAATAGAGGGATTATGGGGGCTTTGAAATATTACCCTTTTTGTTGGGACAACATCTAGATTATAAAAAACATCTCATAACTGTTGGACAGTCAAGCACGAGATCTACAGTAGAGAAAACCAGACTGGCCACTAAAATACCTTATTTCCTTTTTTTCTTTAACACAACGGGGGTTCAGCCTAAAAACTTTTAATCATCGCTTCTTCATGTCAAATTGGGGCTTATGAAGTAGAATATGAAATTATTAGAGAGGTTGGAAACATTCCCATATTTTAGATCCAAGTCCCCAAAACGATCTGCAGGCAAGTTGAACAAGGAAGTTTAACTTGTCTCGGTCTGCGGAAAATCGCATGTTTTCTCCTTTTTTAAAAACAATAGGCTGCTCCGAGGATCTCTTGCATGTTTTTTTTTTTTTTTTTTTTGAAGACCGCTTAAGATCCTGTCTGTAAAACCCCTGTGTATCATATTGAAAACGTACAAAACTCAAGGTTGCAATATAACATTAGAGCCCAATTTCTTACAATTGCATGCAGATTATTTCCCCAACAAAATTGGAACCAGTAGATTGTCCAAACTTAATTCATGTCCAAACAAAATTGTGGCAATACAAAGGATTTTGTCAGGATATCTTCAATATTGAAAAATATCGACCAAGGAGGGGGGAATGCCTATATAGTAGCTGACCACTGTTGAACAATCAAGCGAAAGTATTTTCGGGGGAGTATAAAAAGAAAGAAGGCAAGATCATAATTTTGTCCGCTATTATTTAAAAAGAGAGCCTCCCATGAAGGGGGGATAGAGGTTATTTTAAATACATTATCCTGGAGAACATTGTCCACCCAGATGGATAAAAAAATTTATATCAAGCTTCTAACTTGACATGAACAGTCGAGATATTCAAAATATTGCGCTGTATCTTAAAAATTACAATTCAAGCACACCTAGGTTTGATGTGAGATTAAATTAAAAAACATGTTTTTTCAAAGGAAGTAAGGAGCAACATTAAAACATAAGAAGAACAGAAAAAAAAATACAAAATTCCACATTTTTGCAGATTGGGGCTTGAAACCACTACAGTAATGTTTCCTGATACGTTGAATCTGAATGTGCAATTTTCATTAAGATTGTAACACTTTTAGAGGATGTTTTCCACTTTTTTGGGAAATGAGGCAAATTTTATCTGGCTCGTAGTCTTTAATCGGTAAGACTAAATTTAATGAAACTTATATATTTAAAATCATCATAATAAACCAATTCTTTTAATATATCTATTGGTATCAAAATCTCGTTTTTTAGAGTTTGGTTGCTATTGAGCCGGATCGCTCCTTACTTACAGTTCGTTTCCAAGAACTGTTTGATTTAAATTGAGCTTGAATGCTTGAAACACGCCAGCAATTAAGTTTGAACCCGCTTATGCGTTTTAGACCAAAATTGGCAGTTCAAAGGACAGAGTTTGAAACAGCTTTTCTAGTGTAAAAGTTTTGTACTATAAGATATTTAAGTTTTTGGATATTTAATAGAGCACTTAAAATTCTTTTCAGAACTTTGGTTAGTCTGACCTCTAAAATACAGTAATAATCTAAGCCAAGAGGCTTCAGTTGAGCTAAAAATGATCTAAACTTGACTCGAAAAAGCTCATTTGAAGTAAAAATCATCTCAATTAGCTAGTAAACACAAAAACGACTTTATCTGATGAAATTAAAGAAAGTTCTGCATCCAGAAAGCATATTGCCTATGCAAAACTCGGCCCACAAAGTTTTTAAAAATACTTCTTTCAATGTAAAAACACAGCTTAACACAGACAAAAATTTTTTAAGATAAAACAGTTGCACATCTAGAAATTTTATTTTAGTCTTGTTTAAACAATGGTACTGGGAAATACAAGAAAATGATTTAACGAACCCTAAATTTTCTACCACAATATTCACCAGCGTGCGACTCTTTCTACTTTATGTAGTACAATAAACTTTAGTAAAGTTTAATAAGTTTATTGAAGTCATTCAGTAAAGTAAAAATACTTCAAATTAGCTAGTGAACACACAAATGACTTTTTTTTTATGATTAATTAAAAAAAAAACTTTCCGAAAAAGAAGTTTTTCAAAGAAAAGTAAAGGCTATTTCAAACTTAAGATCAGGAGATACAAATACCTGTTAAAATTGAAGCTCAAAACGACCAGAAATTACTATTAAAGAATAAATGAAACCCAAAACGAACAGAAATTAAATAAACAATCATAGTAAAAAAACAACAAGTCATAATATAAATGAATAAATATATCTTAAAGCAAATAATGCTTAAATTGAATATGCAAATAAAGCTCAAAACAAAAAAAATATTTTGCTATTTAATTGAAACGAACAAAAATATCTACAAACAAGAGTCTCAGTATCTTCTCCATCTCTCACTGTAAAAGTCTAAAACCTACTGCGTCATTGGCGCTTCACTGAAAATGAATAATATTACAAATATTTTCTTTTCCAGTTCTTACAGCATTGAAAATAAAAATAAAATTACGGTAAAATAAAATTTTGAGCTCATGGATCTTTCAACAATTAATATCATTATATATCAATTTGATTGTATTCAATATTCAATTTGATTTGGTTTATACTTTCCAAGACTGTTCAAGACACATATAGTTTTAAGTTAAGTTTCACTCGTTTTTAGATTCACTTATTCATTTACATTAGTATCTATTATGTGTTTGTTTATATTGATTGTTTATTTAATATTTGTTCGTTGGGTTTTATTTACTCGCTTGGAGAATTATTTATTCATTTGTATTATTACTTGTTGTATGTTTTTTTTGCTATGATTGTTTATTTAATTTCTGTTCGTTTTGGGTTTCATTTATTCTTTAATAGTAATTTCTGGTCGTTTTGAGTTTGAATTTTAAAAGGCATTTGTTTCTGCTGATCATAAGTTTCAAATCACCTTTACTTTTCTTTGAAAAACTTCTTTTTCGGAAAGACTTTTTAATTAATTTTTGTTCGTTTTTGATTGCAAAAAGTTTCAAGTTTAAAAACATTTCTGATTCCTAATGAAAGATCTTTGTTCTCACTGTTCTCACTGAAGTAACTCTATAATAGCATCTTTTCCCTACGTGGATTAGTTTGCGCAAATTGTATATATTGTTTTTTTTTGGTGGTGGTTTTATTGGTTTTTAGTTTTAGCTTGGTTTTTTTATCTTGTTCCTCTTGTGTTTCTTTCGTGCTGAAGACGCCTTGTTTGGATACAGGCAAAATATTTGCGTTGTTTTCATTTGTCGTTTAATTTCTCTCCACTGGCCGCAGTCTCGTTTTTTTTTTTTTTTTTTCACTGAGATTTTTCTCTTTGGTGGATTTCTGATTTTAAAATCAAACTTTTTTTCAAAATCAAATGTTCATCAAAGTATAAAATTAGTATTAAAGTAACAATATCAAAGTCAAAAAATTGGTTTGTGTCAATCTCGGATTTTTTATTATCCAATATTTGAACTATTTGCAACAAAATGTCAATCTCAAAATATTTAGCGGATGGATTTGGGGAAAAAGGACTTGAGGGGGGGGGGGGTGGGTAATTAACCTCCGATCTCTTCTGACTCTTTAAAAGTGAACTAGAACTTTCCATTTTCAACCAAATGAGCCCTCTCTAAAGTTTATACGAGCATCCCTTCCATAAGAACAATATATGCCCAAAGGGTTAAAACTTAAAACGCCTGTCCCCGGGCCCTGGGGGGTTGTGTAAACCCTGAAGTCTTAATATCTGACGGCTGAACTATTTTTAATAAAATTGTAACCTCAATATTTTTATCGGTTGGGTTTGAGGAAGAAAAAGGCACGGAGGGGGGAGGGGTTAGTTACCATCCGATCTCTTTTGACTCTGAGAAAGTGATTTAGAACTTTTAATTTCTAATCAAGTGAGCTCTTTCTGAAGTATTTACGATCATACCTTTCATAAGAACCCTATTACAGCCCCAAGACATAACTTACAACACTTGCCGCCTGGGCCCTGGGGGTTGTGTCGACACCGGAGTTTTTTTATCTGACCTTTGAACTATTTTACAAAAATGGCAATCTCAAAATTTTTATCGGATGGGTTTGGGAAAAAAAGGGCACGAATGAGGCTTGTGGCCCTCTTATCTCTTTTGACTCTTAAAAGTTGAACTAGAACTTTCAATGTCCATTCAAATCACCCTTCTCTGAAGTTTGTACGAGCATCCCTTCCATAAGTGCCATATATGCCCCTAAGGGATAACTTGCAGCGCCTTCCTCCCGGTCCTGGGTGGTTGTGTCAACACCGGAGTTTTTTCTGACCTTTGAACTGTTTTTAACAAAATGGCTATCTTAAAATTTTTATCGGATAAATTTGGAGGAAAAGGGGCCTGCGGCCCCTTTTCTCTCCGAAAATATTTTTTCCCCTTTTCCCTTTCCCTCTTTTGACTCCTAAAAACTGAACTAGAACTTTCAATTTCCAATGAAATGAGCCCTCTCTCAAGTTTATCCGAGCATACCTTCCATAACAGCTATATATCCCTCCAGGCAAAACTTACAACGCCTACCCCGGGCCCTGAAGGATTGTGTCGACCCCGGAGTAGTCGTTTTATGATCCTTTAACCATTGTGAAAAAATGGCTCTCTCAAAGTTCATATCCGAAGGGTTTGAGGAAAACAGGACGTGGAAGGGGGAGAGGTTAGTTGCCCTCCGATCTCTTTTGACTCTTAAAAATCGAACGAGAAATTTCAATTTCCAATCAAATGAGCCCTCTTTGAAGTTTATACGAGTATTCCTTCCCTAAGAGCCATATACACCCCTAGGGCATTACTTACAACGCCTGCCCCAGGGCCCTCGGGGGTTGCATCGACAAAGGAGTTTTTCCTATCTGACCTTTGAAATATTTTTAACGAAATGGATATCTCTATTTTTAACGACGTTGCTAATTTTTATCGGACGGGTTAGGGGTAAAAGGATGTGTGAGAGAGGGGAAGGGGGGGCTAGTTGCCCTTGGACATCTTTTGACTCTTAGAAAGTGGACTATAACTTTGAATTTCCAATCAATTGAGCCCACTTTGAAGTTTGTACGATCATCACTTTCATAAGAACCATATACTTCCCTAGAACAACTCTTACAGTGCCTACCCCCCGGGCCCTTGGGGGTGGTTTCGGCACCAAAGTTTTCGTTATCTATTTTTTGAACTATTTAAAAAAATGGCTATCTCAAAATTTGTAGCGGGTGGGTTTGGGGAAAAAAGGCATAAGGGGGGCTAGTTGCCCTCCAATCTCTTGACTCTTAAAAAGTGAACTAGAACTTTCAATTTTCAATCAACTGAGCACTCTCTGAAGTTTACACCAGCATCCCTTTCGTAAGGACCATAAATGCCCTCAGGGCATAATTTAGAACCTCTGCCCCCGAGACCAGGGGGGTTGTATCGACATCGGAGTTCTTCTTATCCGACCTTCAAACTATTTTTAATAAAACGGCTATCTGAAAATTTTCATTGGATGAAAATTTTCATTGGATGAAAATTTTCAGAGGATGAACTATCTATATGAATCGTATATGCCCCCAGGGCATAACTTATAAAGTCTGCTTCCGGGCCTTTGGGGGTTGTGTCAACACCGGAGTTTTGTTATATGATCTTTCAACTATTTTTAACAAAATGGCTTTCTCAAAACTTTTATCGGAAGCATTTGGGAAAACACGGGCGTGGGGGGACTAGTTGCCCTCCAATCAATTTTGACTCTAAAAAAGGGCACTAGAACTCTTGATTTCCAGTCAAATGAGTCCCCTCCGAAGTTTCTGAGACGACCCGTTTCCTATGAAGTGCGTCTGGGAAAAAAGATAATAAGTAATAATAAAACATTGGAGCGTACGGCCTTTACTATAGGCAACGCTATAACGTTGCCTCTGAAATTGAAGAAAGTTCTGCATCCAGAAAGTATATTGCCTATGCAAAACTCGGCCCACAAAGTTTTTAAAAATACTTCTTTCAATGTAAAAACACAACATAACACAGGCCAAAATTTTTTAAGATAAAACAGTTGCACATCTAGAAATTTTATTTTAGTCTTGTTTAAGCAACGGTACTGGGAAATACAAGAGAATAATTTTACGAACCCTACAGTAAAGTAAAAGTAAGTCATACCGTAAAGTAAAAATCATTCAAATTAGCTAGTGAATACAAAAATGACTTTTTTCTGATGATTAATTTAAAAAAAAAAACTTTCCGAAAAAAAAGTTTTTCAAAGAAAAGTAAAGGCCATTTCAAACTTAAGATCAGGAGATACAAATACCTGTTAAAATTCAAGCTCAAAACGACCAGAAATTATTATTAAAAAATAAATGAAACCAAAAACGAACAGAAATTAAATAAACAATCATAGCAAAAAAACAATAATTCATAATATAAATGAATAAATATATCTTAAAGCAAATAATCCTTAAATTGAATATGCAAATCAGTAGTAAGAGTATACTAGATTTCAACCATACATTCAACCATTCATTCAGGCCTACAAGAAAAGCATGTTATGAAACAATTGGGGAGATTACGTTCAAAGAGAGTGAGTATCCTCTCACACCTATACTTCCTTGGCACCTTTTCAGAGCATGCACTCGTCGATACCTTTCCAAGCAACGTGATTAAACACGCTTTTACAATCGGAATTGTTTGATTGATATTTGCAAAAAAGGGGTAAGGAATTCGCAAATTGGACTCTATGAACGATATTAATTAATGTCTGAATAATAGGAGTGTCATTGATTCTAATTAACCCTAATTACAAAACCCTAAGTTTTGTTATCTGACTTTTGAACTATTTTAACAAAATGGTTATCTCAAAACTTTATCGGATGCATTTAGAGAAAAAGAGGCGTGGGGGGGGGGCTCATTGCCCTCCAATCTCTTTTGACTATTAAAAACTGAACTAGAGCTTTCAATTTCCAATCAAATGAGACCTCTCTGAAGTTTTTACAAGCATCCCTTCCATAGGAGCCATATGTTCCCCCCGGGCATAACGTACAACACCTGCTCTCGGGCCCTGGGGGGGGGGGGGGTATGCCGTCCAGTAGTTTTCGTTACATAATATTTGAGCTATTTTTAACAAAATGGCTATCTCAACATTTTTATCGGATGTATTCGGAAAAAAAGCGCGTGGGGGGGGGGCTGGTTAACCTCTGATCTCTTTCGACTCTTAAAAAGTAAACTAGAACTTTCAATTTCCAATCAAACGAGTCCCGTCTGAAGTTTATACGAGGATGAACTATCTATATGAATCGTATATGCCCCCAGGGCATAACTTATAAAGTCTGCTCCCGGGCCTTTGGGGGTTGTGTCAACACCGGAGTTTTGTTGTATGATCTTTCAACTATTTTTAACAAAATGGCTTTCTCAAAACTTTTATAGGATGCATTTGGGAAAAAACTGGCGTGGGGGGACTAGTTGCCCTCCAATCAATTTTGACTCTAAAAAAGGGCACTAGAACTCTTGATTTCCTGTCAAATGAGTCCCCTCCAAAGTTTCTGAGACGAATCCTTTCCTATGAAGTGCGTCTGGGAAAAAGATAATAAATAATAATAAAACATTGGAGCGTATGGCCATTACTATAGGCAACGCTATAACGTTGCCTCTGAAATTGAAGAAAGTTCTGCTTGCAGAAAGTATATTGCCTATGCAAAGCTCGGCCCACAAAGTTTTTAAAAATACTTCTTTCAATGTAAAAACACCACTTAACACAGGCCAAAATTTTTTAAGATAAAACAGTTGCACATCTAGAAATTTTATTTTAGTCTTGTTTAAGCAACGGTACTGGGAAATACAAGAAAATGATTTTACGAACCCTAAATTTTCTACCCAATATTCACCAGCGTTCGACTCCTACTTTATGTAGTACAATAAACTTTAGTAAAGTTTAATAGGTTTATTGAAGTCATACAGTAAAGTAAAAATCATTCAAATTAGCTAGTGAGCACAAAAATGACTTTTTTCTGATGATTAATTTAAAAAAAAAACTTTCCGAAAAAGAAGTTTTTCAAAGAAAAGTAAAGGCCAATTAAAACTTAAGATCAGGAGATACAAATACCTGTTAAAATTCAAGCTCAAAACGACCAGAAATTATTATTAAAGAATAAATAAAACCCAAAACGAACAGAAATTAAATAAACAATCATAGCAAAAAAACAACAATTCATAGTATAAATGAAAAAATATATCTTAAAGCAAATAATGCTTAAATTGAATATGCAAATCAGTAGTAAGAGTATAATAGATTTCAACCATACATTCAACCATACATTTACGCCTACAAGAAAAGCATGTTATGAAACAATTGGGGAGATTACGTTCAAAGAGAGTGAGTATCCTCTCACACCTATACTTCCTTGGCACCTTTTCAGAGCATGTACTCTTCGATACTTTTCCAAGCAACGTGATTAAACACGCTTTTACAATCGGAATTGTTTGATTGACATTTGAAAAAATGGGGTAAGGAATTCGCAAATTGGACTCTATGAACGATATTAATTATTGTTTGAATAACAGGAGTGTGATTGATTCTAATTAGTGATTGGATAGTTTTTTAACATGATATCATAGAATAAAATTTTTTTGGAGGGATGGGATTATGGGGGCAAGGTGTCTTAGAGTAATTATAATGTTGCTATTTGTGGAGATTACGTTCCTTGGCACCTTTTCAGAGCATGTACTTTTGGATACCTTTCCAAGCAACGTGATTAAACACGCTTTTACAATCGGAATTGTTTGATTGACATTTGCAAAAAGGGATAAGGAATTCGCAAATTGGACTCTATGAACGAAATTAATTAATGTTTGAATAATAGGAGTGTGATTGATTCTAATTAGTTATTGGATAATTTTTTAACGAGAAATCTCTGAATAAAATATTTTTGGAGGGGTTGTCTTATTCTGTGTGTTTTTACTTGGTGGTCATTCAAAAAGTGAGGATTTCTGTTAAATAGATAATTCTTGTACCTTTGAAAATAGCTTTACGGGGTTTGAGAGACTCTGTTGTTTTATTCTGTGTGATTTTTTCTTTACTTGGTGATCATTCAAAAAGAGAGGATTTCTGTTAAATAAATAATTCTTGTACCTTTTATAATAGCTTTACGGGGTTTGAGAGACTCTGTTGTCTTATTCCACGTGATTTTTTCTTTACTTGGTGGTCATTCAAAAAGCGAGGATTTTTGTTAAATAAATAATTCTTGTACCTTTTAAAATAGCTTTACGGGGTTTGAGAGACTCTGTTGTTTTATTCTGTTTGATTTTTTTTCTTTACTTGGTGGTCATTCAAAAAGCGAGGATTTCTGTTAAATAAATAATTCTTGTACATTTTAAAATAGCTTTTCGGTATTTTTAGAGACTCTGTTGTCTTATTCCGTTTGATTTTTTCTGGACTTTGTGGTAATGCATTCAGCGAATCTTTCTGTGAAATATATAAATCTACTGCCTTTTAAAAAATCCTTACGTGGGTTTTGGAGACTTAGTATTCTTATTCTGTGTGTTTTTTTTCTTCTCGTTGTAGTCATTCAAAAGTCGATGAAATTGTTTAAAGAAATAATTCTTGTACCTTTTAAAATAGCTTTAGGGGGTTTGAGAGACTCTGTTGTTTTATTCCGTGTGATTTTTTTTTTACTTGGTGATCATTCAAAAAGCGAGGATTTCTGTTAAATAAATAATTCTTGCACCTTTTAAAATAGCTTTACGGGGTTTGAGAGACTCTGTTGTGTCATTCAGTGTGATTTTTTCTTTACTTGGTGATCAATCAAAAAGCGAGGATTTCTGTTAAATAAATAATTCTTGTACCTTTTAAAATAGCTTTACGGCGTTTGAGAGACTCTGTTGTTTTATTCTGGGTGTGTTTTTTTCTTTACTTGGTGGTCATTCAAAAAGCGATGATTTCTGTTAAATAAATAATTCTTCTACCTTTTAAAATAGCTTTACGGGGTTTGAGAGACTCTGTTGTCTTATTCCGTGTGATTTTTTATTTAGTTGGTGGTCATTCAAAAAGCGAGGATTTTTTGTTAAATAAATAATTCTTTTACCTTTTAAAAGAGCTTTAAGGGGTTTGAGAGACTCTTTTGTCTTATTGTGTGTGATTTTTTCTTTACTTGGTTATAATTCAAAAAGGGAGGATTTCTGTTAAATAAATAATTCTTTTGCATTTTAAAATTAGATTACCGGGGTTTGAGAGACTCTGTTGCTTTATTCTGTGTGTTTTTTTTTTCTTTACTTGGTTATAATTAAGACAGCGATGATTTCATTTAAATAAATAATTATTGTACATTTTAAAATAGCTTTACGGGGTTTGAGAGACTCTGTTGTTTTATTCTGTGTGATTCTTTCTTTACTTGGTGATCATTCAAAAAGTGAGGATTTCTGTTAAATAAATAATTCTTGTACCTTTTAAAATAGCTTTAAGGGGTTTTAGAGACTCTGTTGTTTTATCTGTGTGATTTTTTCTTTACTTGGTGATCATTAAAAAAGTGAGGATTTCTGTTAAATAAATAATTATTGTACCTTTTAAAATTGCTTTACGGGGTTTGAGAGACTCTGTTGTTTTATTCTGTGTGATTTTTATTAATTGGTGATCATTCAAAAAGAGAGGATTTCTGTTAAATAAATAATTCTTGTACCTTTTAAAATAGCTTTACGGGGTTTGAGAGACTCTGTTGTCTTATACTGTGTGATTTTTTCTTTACTTGGTGGTCATTCAAAAAAGCAAGGATTTTGTTAAATAAATTATTCTTGTACTTTTTAAAATAGCTTCACTGGGTTTGAGAGACGCTTTTGTCTTATTCTGTGTGTTTTTTTTCTTTACTTGGTGATCATTAAAAATTCGAGGATTTCTTTTAAATAAATAATTTTTTTACCTTTTAAAATAGCTCTAAGAGGTTTGAGAGAATCTGTTTTCTTATTCCGTGTGATTTTTTCTTTACTTGGTAGTCATTCAAAAAGCGAGGATTTCTGTTAAATAAATGATTCTTGTACCTTTTAAAACAGCTTTACGGGGTTTGAGAGACTCTGTTGTTTTATTCTGTGTGATTTTTTCTTTACTTGGTGATCATTCAAAAAGCGAGGATGTCTGTTAAATAAATAATTATTGTACCTTTTAAAATAGCTTTAAGGTGTTTGAGAGACTCTGTTGTTTTATTCTGTGTGATTTTTTCTTTACTTGGTGATAATTCAAAAAGCGAGGATTTCTGTTAAATAAATAATTCTTGTACCTTTTAAAATAGCTTTACGGGGTTTGAGAGACGCTGTTGTCTTATTCGGTTTGATTTTTTCTTTACTTGGTGGTCATTCAAAAAGCGAGGATTTCTGTTAAATAAATAATATTTGTTCCTTTTAAAATATCTTTACGGGGTTTGAGAGACTCTGTTGTTTTATTCTGTGTGTTTTTTTTCTTTACTTGGTGGTCATTCAAAAAGCGAGGATTTCTTTTAAAAAAATAATTCTTGTACCTTTTAAAATAGCTTTACGGGGTTTGAGAGACTCTGTTGTTTTATTCTGTGTGATTTTTTTTTACTTGGCGCTCATTCAAAAAGCGAGGATTTCTGTTAAATAAATAATTCTTGCACCTTTTTAAATATCATTACGGGGTTTGAGAGACTCTGTTGTTTTATTCTGTGTGATTTTTTCTGTACTTGGTGATCAATCAAAAAGCGAGGATTTCTGTTAAATAAATAATTCTTGTACCTTTTAAAATAGCTTTACGGGGTTTGAGAGACTCTGTTGTCTTATTCCGTGTGATTTTTTCTTTACTTGGTGGTCATTCAAAAAGCGAGGATTTCTGTTAAATAAATAATTCTTATACCTTTTAAAATAGCTTTACGGGGTTTGAGAGACTCTGTTGTCTTATTCCGTGTGATTTTTTCTTTACTTGATGGTCATTCAAAAAGCGAGGATTTCTGTTAAATAAATAATTCTTGTACCTTTTAAAATAGCTTTACGGCGTTTGAGAGACTCTGTTGTTTTATTCTGTGTGTGTTTTTTTCTTTACTTGGTGGTCATTCAAAAAGCGAAGATTTTTGTTAAATAAATAATTCTTCTACCTTTTAAAATAGCTTTACGGGGTTTTACAGACTCTGTTGTCTTATTCCGTTTGTTTTTTTGTTTAATTGTTTATCATTCAAAAAGCGAGTATTTTTTTTAAATAAATAATTCTTTTACCTTTTAAAATAGCTTTACGGGGTTTGAGAGACTCTTTTGTCTTATTCTGTGTGTTTTTTTCTTTACTTGGTTGTCATTAAAAAAGAGAGGATTTCTGTTAAATAAATAATTCTTGTACCTTTTAAAATAGCTTAACGGGGTTTGAGAGACTCTGTTGTTTTATTCTCTGTGTTTTTTTTTCTTTACTTGGTGATCATTCAAAAAGCGATGATTTCAGTTAAATAAATAATTCTTGTACATTTTAAAATAGCTTTACGAGGTTTGAGAGACTCTGTTGTTTTATTCTGTGTGATTCTTTCTTTAATTGGTGATCATTCAAAAAGTGAGGATTTCTGTTAAATAAATAATTCTTGTACCTTTTAAAATAGCTTTACGGGGTTTGAGAGACTCTGTTGTTTTATCTGTGTGATTTTTTCTTTACTTGGTGATCTTTAAAAAAGTGAGGATGTCTGTTAAATAAATAATTCTTGTACCTTTTAAAATAGCTTTATGGGGTTTGAGAGACTCTGTTTTTTTATTCCGTGTGATTTTTTTTTACTTGGTGCTCATTAAAAAAGCTAGGATTTCTGTTAAATAAATAATTCTTGTACCTTTTAAAATAGCTTTACGGGGTTTGAGAGACTATGTTGTCTTATTCCGTGTGATTTTTTGTTTACTTGGTGCTCATTCAAAAAGCGAAGATTTTTGTTAAATAAATAATTCTTGTACTTTTTAAAATAGCTTTACGGGGTTTGAGAGACTCTTTTGTTTTATTCTGTGTGTTTTTTTTTCTTTACTTGGTGGTCATTCAAAAAGCGAGGATTTATGTTAAATAAATAATTTTTGTACCTTTTAAAATAGCTTTAAGGGGTTTGAGAGACTCTGTTGTCTTATTCCGTGTGATTTTGTTCTTTACTTGGTGGTCATTCAAAAAGCGAGGATTTCTGTTAAATAAATAATTCTTGTACCTTTTAAAACAGCTTTACGGGGTTTGAGAGACTCTGTTTTTTTATTCTGTGTGTTTTTTTCTTTACTTGGTGTTCATTCAAAAAGCGAGGATTTCTGTTAAATAAATAATTCTTGTACCTTTTAAAATATCTTTAAGGGTTTGAGAGACTCTGTTGTTTTATTCTGTGTTATTTTTTCTTTACTTGGTGATCATTCAAAAAGCGAGGATTTCTGTTAAATAAATAATTCTTGTACCTTTTAAAATAGCTTTACGGGGTTTGAGAGACGCTGTTGTCTTATTCGGTTTGATTTTTTCTTTACTTGGTGTTCATTCAAAAAGCGAGGATTTCTGTTAAATAAATAATGCTTGTACCTTTTAAAATAGCTTTACGGGGTTTGAGAGACTCTGTTTTTTTATTCTGTGTGTTTTTTTTCTTTACTTGGTGTTCATTCAAAAAGCGAGGATTTTTGTTAAATAAATAATTCTTGTACCTTTTAAAATAGCTTTACGGGGTTTGAGAAACTCTGTTGTTTTATTCTGTGTGTTTTTTTTTCTTTACTTGGTGGTCATTCAAAAATCGAGGATTTCTGTTAAATAAATAATTTTTGTACCTTTTAAAATAGCTTTACGGGGTTTGAGACACTCTGTTGTCTTATTCCGTGTGATTTTTTCTTTACTTGGTGGTCATTCAAAAAGCGAGGATTTCTGTTAAATAAATAATTCTTGTACCTTTTAAAAAAGCTTTACGGGGTTTGAGAGACTCTGTTGTTTTATTCTGTGTGATTGTTTCTTTACTTGGTGATCATTCAAAAAGCGAGGATTTCTGTTAAATAAATAATTCTTGTACCTTTTAAAATAGCTTTAAGGGTTTTAGAGACTCTGTTGTTTTATTCTGTGTGATTTTTTCTTTACTTGGTGATCATTCAAAAAGCGAGGATTTCTGTTAAATAAATAATTCTTGTACCTTTTAAAATAGCTTTACGGGGTTTGAGAGACGCTGTTGTCTTATTCGGTTTGATTTTTTATTTACTTGGTGGTCATTCAAAAATCGAGGATTTCTGTTAAATAAATAATTCTTGTACCTTTTGAAATAGCTTTACGGGGTTTGAGAGACTCTGTTGTTTTATTCTGTGTTTTTTTTTTCTTTACTTGATGGTCATTCAAAAAGCGAGGATTTCTGTTAAATAAATAATTCTTTTACCTTTTAAAATAGCTTTACGGCGTTTGAGAGACTCTGTTGTTTTATTCTGTGTGTGTTTTTATATTTACTTGGTGGTCATTCAAAAAGCAAGGATTTCTGTTAAATAAATAATTCTTGTACCTTTTAAAATAGCTTTACGGGGTTTGAGAGACTCTGTTGTCATATTCCGTTTGATTTTTTCTTTACTTGGTGGTCATTCAAAAAGCGAGGATTTTTGTTAAATAAATAATTCTTGTACCTTTTAAAATAGCTTTACGGGGTTTGAGAGACTCTGTTGTCTTATTCTGAGTTTTTTTTTTCTTTACTTGGTGATCTTTCAAAAAGTGAGGATTTCTGTTAAATAAATAATTCTTGTACCTTTTAAAATAGCTTTACGGGGTTTGAGAGACTCTGTTGTTTTATTCCGTGTGATTTTTTTTTACTTGGTGATCATTCAAAAAGTGAGGATTTCTGTTAAATAAATAATTCTTGTACCTTTTAAAATAGCTTTACGGGGTTTGAGAGACTCTGTTGTTTTATTCTGTGTGATTTTTTCTGTACTTGGTGATCATTCAAAAAGTTAGGATTTCTGTTAAATAAATAATTCTTGTACCTTTTAAAATAGCTTTACGGCGTTTGAGAGACTCTGTTGTTTTATTCTGTGTGTGTTTTTTTCTTTACTTGGTGGTCATTCAAAAAGCAAGGATTTCTGTTAAATAAATAATTCTTGTACCTTTTAAAATAGCTTTACGGGGTTTGACAGACTCTGTTGTCTTATTCCGTGTGATTTTTTCTTTACTTGGTGGTCATTCAAAAAGCGAGGATTTTTTGTTAAATAAATAATTCTTTTACCTTTTAAAATAGCTTTAAGGGGTTTGAGAGACTCTTTTGTGTTATTCTGTGTGTTTTTTTCTTTACTTGGTGGTCATTCAAAAAGCGAGGATTTCTGTTAAATAAATAATTCTTTTACCTTTTAAAATAGCTTTACGGGGTTTGAGAGACTCTGTTGTCTTATTCTGTGTGATTTTTTCTTTACTTGGTGATCATTCAAAAAGCAAGGGTTTCTGTTAAATAAATAATTCTTGTACCTTTTAAAATAGCTTTAAGGGTTTGAGAGACTCTGTTGTTTTATTCTGTGTGTTTTTTTTCTTTACTTGGTGGTCATTCAAAAAGCAAGGATTTTTGTTAAATAAATAATTATTGTACTTTTTAAAATATCTTCACGGGGTTTGAGAGACTCTGTTGTTTTATTCTGTGTGTTTTTTTTTCTTTACTTGGTGGTCATTCAAAAAGCGAGGATTTCTGTTAAATAAATAATTTTTGTACCTTTTAAAATAGCTTTACGGGGTTTGAGACACTCTGTTGTCTTATTCCGTGTGATTTTGTTCTTTACTTGGTGATCATTCAAAAAGCGAGGATTTCTGTTAAATAAATAATTCTTGTACCTTTTAAAATAGCTTTACGGGGTTTGAGAGACTCTGTTGTTTTATTCTGTGTGTTTGTTTCTTTAATTGGTGATCATTCAAAAAGCGAGGATCATCGAGGATTTCTGTTAAATAAATAATCCTTGTACCTTTTGAAATAGCTTTACGGGGTTTGAGAGACTTTGTTGTTTTATTCTGTGTGTTTTTTTTCTTTACTTGGTGGTCATTCAAAAAGCGAGGATTTCTGTTAAATAAATAATTCTTGTACCTTTTAAAATATCTTTACGGCGTTTGAGAGACTCTGTTGTTTTATTCTGTGTGTTATTTTTTCTTTACTTGATGATCATTCAAAAAGGGAGGATTTTTGTTAAATAAATAATTCTTGTACCTTTTAAAATAGCTTTACAGGGTTTTACAGACTCTGTTTTCTTTTTCTGTTTGTTTTTTTCTTTACTTGGTGGCCACTGAAAAAGCGATAATTTTTGTTAAATAAAAAATTCTTGTACCTTTTAAAATAGATTTACGGGGTTTGAGAGACTCTGTTGTCTTATTCTGTGTTTTTTTTTCTTTACTTGGTGATCTTTCAAAAAGCGAGGATTTCTGTTAAATAAATAATTCTTATACCTTTTAAAATAGCTTTATGGGGTTTGATAGACTCTTTTGTTTTATTGTGTTTGTTTTTTTTCTTTAGTTGGTGATCATTTAAAAAGCGAGGATTTCTGTTAAATAAATAATTCTTGTATCTTTTAAAATTGCTTTACGGGGTTCGAGAGACTCTGTTGTTTTATCTGTGTGATTTTTTCTTTACTTGGTGATCATTCAAAAAGTGAGGATTTCTGTTAAATAAATAATTTTTGTACCTTTTAAAATAGCTTTACGGGGTTTGAGAGACTCTGTTGTTTTATTCTGTGTGATTAATTCTTTACTTGGTGATCATTCAAAAAGCGAGGATTTCTGTTAAATAAATAATTCTTGTACCTTTTAAAATAGCTTTACGGGGTTTGAGAGACTCTGTTGTCTTATTCCGTGTGATTTTTTCTTTACTTGGTGATCATTCAAAAAGCGAGGATTTTGTTAAATAAATAATTCTTGTACTTTTTAAAACAGCTTTACGGGGTTTGAGAGACTCTGTTGTTTTATTCTGTGTGTTTTTTTTCTTTACTTGGTGGTGATTTAAAAAGCGATGATTTTTGTTAAATAAATAATTTTTGTACCTTTTAAAATAGCTTTACGGGGTTTGAGAGACTCTGTTGTTTTATTCCGTGTGATTTTGTTCTTTACTTGGTGGTCATTCAAAAAGCGAGGATTTCTGTTAAATAAATAATTCTTATACCTTTTAAAATAGCTTTACGGGGTTTGAGAGACTCTGTTGTTTTATTCTGTGTGATTGTTTCTTTACTTGGTGATCATTCAAAAAGCGAGGCTTTCTGTTAAATAAATAATTCTTGTACCTTTTAAAATAGCTTTACGGGGTTTGAAAGACTCTGTTGTCTTATTGCGTGTGATTTTGTTCTTTACTTGGTGGTCATTCAAAAAGCGAGGATTTCTGTTAAATAAATAATCCTTGTACCTTTTAAAATAGCTTTACGGGGTTTGAGAGACTCTGTTGTTTTATTCTGTTTGTTTTTTTTCTTTACTTGGTAGTCATTAAAAAAGCAAGGATTTCTGTTAAATAAATAATTCTTATACTTTTAAAAATAGCTTCACGGGGTTTGAGAGACTCTGTTGTTTTATTCTGTGTTTTTTTTTTTCTTTACTTGGTGGTCATTCAAAAATCGAGGATTTCTGTTAAATAAATAATTTTGTACCTTTTAAAATAGCTTTACGGGGTTTGAGACACTCTGTTTTCTTATTCCGTGTGATTTTGTTCTTTACTTGGTGGTCATTCAAAAAGCGAGGATTTATGTTAAATAAATAATTCTTGTACCTTTTAAAATAGCTTTACGGGGTTTGAGATACTCTGTTGTTTTATTTTGTGTGATTGTTTCTTTACTTGGTGATCATTCAAAAAGCGAGGATTTCTGTTAAATAAATAATTCTTGTACCTTTTAAAATAGCTTTAAGGGTTTGAGAGACTCTGTTGTTTTATTCTGTGTTATTTTTTCTTTACTTGGTGATCATTCAAAAAGCGAGGATTTCTGATAAATAAATAATTCTTGTACCTTCTAAAATAGCTTTACGGGGTTTGAGAGACGCTGTTGTCTTATTCCGTTTGATTTTTTCTTTACTTGGTGGCCATTCAAAAAGCGAGGATTTCTGTTAAATAAATAATCCTTGTACCTTTTAAAATAGCTTTAAGGGGTTTGAGAGACTCTGTTGTTTTATTCTGTGTGTTTTTTGTTTAATTGGTGGTCATTCAAAAAGCGAGGATTTTTGTTAAATAAATCATTCTTGTACTTTTTAAAATAGATTTACGGGGTTTGAGAGACTCTGTTTTTTTATTCTGTGTTTTTTTTTCTTTACTTGGTGGTCATTCAAAAATCGAGGAATTCTGTTAAATAAATAATTCTTTTAACTTTTAAAATAGCTTTACGGGGTTTGAAAGACTCTGTTGTATTATTGCGTGTGATTTTGTTCTTTACTTGGTGGTCATTCAAAAAGCGAGGATTTCTTTTAAATAAATAATTCTTGTACCTTTTAAAATAGATTTACGAGGTTTGGGAGACTCTGTTGTTTTTTTCTGTGTATTTGTGTTTTTACTTGGTGATCATTCAAAAAGCGAGGATTTATGTTCAATAAATAATTCTTATACTTTTTAAAATAGACGTAGTGGGTTTGAGAGACTCTGTTGTCTTATTCCGTGTGATTTTTTATTTACTTGGTGGTCATTCAAAAATCGAGGATTTCTGTTATATAAATAATTCTTGTACCTTTTAAAATAGCTTTACGGGGTTTGAGAGACTCTGTTGTTTTATTCTGTTTGTTTTTTTTCTTTACTTGGTGGTCATTCAAAAAGCAAGGATTTTTGTTAAATAAATTATTCTTGTACTTTTTAAAATAGCTTTACGGGGTTTGAGAGACTCTGTTGTTTTATTCTGTGTGTTTTTTTTTTCTTTACTTGGTGATCATTCAAAAAGCGATGATTTCTTTTAAATAAATAATTATTGTACCTTTTTAAAATATCTTTACGATGTTTGAAAGACTCTGTTGTTTTATTCTGGGTGTGTTTTTTCTTTAATTGGTGGTCATTCAAAAAGCGAGGATTTCTGTTAAATAAATAATTCTTGTACCTTTTAAAATAGCTTTAAGGGGTTCGAGAGACTCTGTTGTCTTATTCTGTGTGTTTTTTTCTTTACTTGGTGATCATTCAAAAAGCGAGGATTTCTGTTAAATAAATAATTCTTGTACCTTTTAAAATTGCTTTACGGGGTTTGAGAGACTCTGTTGTTTTATTCTGTGTGATTTTTTCTTTACTTGGTGATAATTCAAAAAGTGAGGATTTCTGTTAAATAAATAATTCTTGTACCTTTTAAAATAGCTTTACGGGGTTCGAGAGACTCTGTTGTCTTATTCTGTGTGTTTTTTTATTTACTTGGTGATAATTCAAAAAGCGAGGATTTATGTTAAATAAATAATTCTTGTACCTTTTAAAATAGCTTTACGGGGTTCGAGAGACTCTGTTGTCTTATTCTGTGTGTTTTTTTCTTTACTTGGTGATCATTCAAAAAGCGAGGATTTCTGTTAAATAAATAATTCTTGTACCTTTTAAAATTGCTTTACGGGGTTTGAGAGACTCTGTTGTGTTATTCTGTGTGTTTTTTTCTTTACTTGGTGATAATTCAAAAAGTGAGGATTTCTGTTAAATAAACAATTCTTGTACCTTTTAAAATAGCTTTACGGGGTTTGAGAGACTCTGTTGTTTTATTCTGTGTGTGTTTTTTTCTTTACTTGGTGGTCATTCAAAAAGCGAGGATTTTTTGTTAAATAAATAATTCTTGTACCTTTTAAAATAGCTTTACGGGCTTTGAGAGACTCTGTTGTCTTATTCTGTGTGTTTTTTTCTTTACTTGGTGATCATTCAAAAAGCGAGGATTTCTTTTAAATAAATAATTCTTGTACCTTTTAAAATAGCTTTACGGGGTTTGAGAGACTCTGTTGTTTTATTCTGTGTGTTTTTTTCTTTACTTGGTGATAATTCAAAAAGTGAGGATTTCTGTTAAATAAATAATTCTTGTACCTTTTAAAATAGCTTTACGGGGTTTGAGAGACTCTGTTGTTTTATATGTGTGATTTTTTCTTTACTTGGTGATAATTCAAAAAGTGAGGATTTCTGTTAAATAAATAATTCTTGTACCTTTTAAAATAGCTTTACGGGGTTTGAGAGACTCTGTTGTGTTATTCGGTGTGTTTTTTTTCTTTAATTGGTGATCATTCAAAAAGCGAGGATTTATGTTAAATAAATAATTCTTGTAACTTTTAAAATTGCTTTACGGGGTTTGAGAGACTCTGTTGTTTCATTCTTTGTGATTTTTTCTTTACTTGGTGATCATTCAAAAAGTTAGGATTTCTGTTAAATAAATAATTATTGTACCTTTTAAAATAGCTTTACGGGGTTTGAGAGACTCTGTTGTTTTATCTTGTGTGATTTTTTCTTTACTTGGTGATCATTCAAAAAGTGAGGATTTCTGTTAAATAAATAATTCTTGTACCTTTTAAAATTGCTTTACGGGGTTTGAGAGACTCTGTTGTCTTATTCCGTGTGATTTTTTCTTTACTTGGTGGTTATTAAAAAAGAGAGGATTTTTGTTAAATAAATAATTCTTTTACCTTTTAAAATAGCTTTACGGGGTTTGAGAGACTCTTTTGTCTTATTCTGTGTGTTTTTTTCTTTACTTGGTGATCATTCAGAAAGCGAGGATCTCTGTTAAATAAATAATTCTTGTACCTTTTAAAATTGCTTTACGGGGTTCAAGGAACTCTGTTGTTTTATTCTGTGTGATTTTTTCTTTACTTGGTGATCATTCAAAAAGTGAGGATTTATGTTAAATAAATAATTCTTGTACCTTTTAAAATAGCTTTACGGGGTCTGAGAGACTCTGTTGTTTTATCTGTGTGATTTTTCTTTACTTGGTGATCATTCAAAAAGCGAGTATTTCTGTTAAATAAATAATTCTTGTACCTTTTTAAATTGCTTTACGGGGTTTGAGAGACTTTGTTGTTTTATTCTGTGTGTTTTTTTCTTTACTTGGTGATCATTCAAAAAGCGAGGATTTCTGTTAAATAAATAATTCTTTTATCTTTTAAAATTGCTTTACGGGGTTTGAGAGACTCTGTTGTTTTATTCTGTGTGATTTTTTCTTTAGTTGGTGATCATTCAAAAAGTGAGGATTTCTGTTAAATAAATAATTCTTGTACCTTTTAAAATAGCTTTACGGGGTTTGAGAGACTCTGTTTTTTTATATGTGTGATTTTTTATTTACTTGGTGATCATTCAAAAAGTGAGGATTTATGTTAAATAAATAATTCTTGTACCTTTTAAAATAGCTTTATGGGGTTTTAGAGACTCTGTTGTTTTATTCTGTGTGATTTTTTCATTACTTGGTGCTCATTCAAAAAGTGAGGATTTCTGTTAAATAAATAATTCTTGTACCTTTTAAAATAGCTATACGGGGTTTGAGAGACTCTGTTGTCTTATTCCGTGTGATTTTTTATTTACTTGGTGCTCATTCAAAAAGCGAGGATTTTGTTAAATAAATAATTCTTTTACATTTTAAAATAGCTTTATGGGGTTTGAGAGACTCTGTTTTTTTATTCTGTGTGTTTTTTTTTATTTACTTGGTGATCATTCAAAAAGCGAGGATTTCTGTTAAATAAATAATTCTTGTACCTTTTAAAATAGATTTAAGGGGTTTGAGACACTCTGTTGTATTATTAAGTTTGATTTTGTTATTTACTTGTTGGTCATTCAAACAGCGAGGATTTCTGTTAAATAAATAATTATTGTACCTTTTAAAATAGCTTTACGGGGTTTGAGAGACTCTGTTGTTTTATTCTGTGTGATTGTTTCTTTACTTGGTGATCATTCAAAAAGCGAGGATTTCTTTTAAACAAATAATTATTTTACCTTTTAAAATAGCTTTAAGGGTTTGAGAGACTCTGTTGTCTTATTCCGTGTGATTTTTTCTTTACTTGGTGATCAGTCAAAAAGCAAGGATTTTTGTTAAATAAACAATTCTTGTACCTTTTAAAATAATTTTACGGTGTTTGAGAGACTCTGTTGTCTTATTATATGTGTGTTTTTTTATTTAGTTGGTGATTAATAAAAAAGCGAGTATTTTTTGTTAAATAAATAATTCTTGTACATTTTAAAATAGCTTTACGGGGTTTGAGAGACTCTGTTGTATTATTCTGTGTGTTTTTTTCTTTACTTAGTGATCATTCAAAAAGCGAGGATTTCTGTTAAATAAATAATTCTTGTACCTTTTAAAATAGCTTTACGGGGTTTGAGAGACTCTGTTGTTTTATTCTGTGTGATTTTTTCTTTACTTGATGATCATTCAAAAAGTGAGGATTTCTGTTAAAAAAATAATTATTGTACCTTTTAAAATAGCTTTACGGGGTTTGAGAGACTCTGTTGTTTTATCTGTGTGATTTTTTCTTTACTTGGTGATCATTCAAAAAGTGAGGATTTCTGTTAAATAAATAATTCTTGTACCTTTTAAAATTGCTTTACGGGGTTTGAGAGACTCTGTTGTTTTATTCTGTGTGTTTTTTTTCTTTACTTGGTGATCATTCAAAAAGAGAGGATTTCTGTTAAATAAATAATTCTTGTATCTTTTAAAATTGCTTTACGGGGTTTGAGAGACTCTGTTGTTTCATTCTGTGTGATTTTTTCTTTACTTGGTGATCATTCAAAAAGTGAGGATTTCTGTTAAATAAATAATTCTTGTACCTTTTAAAATAGATTTACGGGGTTTGAGAGACTCTGTTGTTTTATCTGTGTTATTTTTTGTTTACTTGGTGATCATTCAAAAAGAGAGGATTTCTGTTAAATAAATAATTCTTGTACCTTTTAAAATAGCTTTATGGGGTTTGAGAGACTCTGTTGTCTTATTCCGTGTGATTTTTTCTTTACTTGGTGGTCATTCAAAAAGCGAGGATTTTTTGTTAAATAAATAATTCTTGTACCTTTTAAAATAGATTTACGGGGTTTGAGAGACTCTTTTGTCTTATTCTGTGTGTTTTTTTCTTTACTTGGTGATCATTCAGAAAGCGAGGATCTCTGTTAAATAAATAATTCTTGTACCTTTTAAAATTGCTTTACGGGGTTCAAGGAACTCTGTTGTTTTATTCTGTGTGATTTTTTCTTTACTTGGTGATCATTCAAAAAGTGAGGATTTATGTTAAATAAATAATTCTTGTACCTTTTAAAATAGCTTTACGGGGTCTGAGAGACTCTGTTGTTTTATCTGTGTGATTTTTCTTTACTTGGTGATCATTCAAAAAGTGAGGATTTCTGTTAAATAAATAATTCTTGTACCTTTTAAAATTGCTTTACGGGGTTTGAGAGACTTTGTTGTTTTATTCTGTGTGTTTTTTTCTTTACTTGGTGATCATTCAAAAAGCGAGGATTTCTGTTAAATAAATAATTCTTGTAACTTTTAAAATTGCTTTACGGGGTTTGAGAGACTCTGTTGTTTTATTCTGTGTGATTTTTTCTTTACTTGGTGATCATTCAAAAAGTGAGGATTTCTGTTAAATAAATAATTCTTGTACCTTTTAAAATAGCTTTACGGGGTTTGAGAGAATCTGTTGTTTTATCTGTGTGATTTTTTCTTTACTTGGTGATCATTCAAAAAGTGAGGATTTCTGTTAAATAAATAATTCTTGTACCTTTTAAAATAGCTTTATGGGGTTTTAGAGACTCTGTTGTTTTATTCTGTGTGATTTTTTCATTACTTGGTGCTCATTCAAAAAGTGAGGATTTCTGTTAAATAAATAATTCTTGTACCTTTTAAAATAGCTTTACGGGGTTTGAGAGACTCTGTTGTCTTATTCCGTGTGATTTTTTCTTTACTTGGTGCTCATTCAAAAAGCGAGGATTTTTGTTAAATAAATAATTCTTGTACCTTTTAAAATAGCTTTACGGGGTTTGAGAGACTCTGTTGTTTTATTCTGTGTATTTTTTTTCTTTACTTGGTGGTCATTCAAAAAGCGAGGATTTCTGTTAAATAAATAATTCTTGTACCTTTTAAAATAGCTTTACGGGGTTTGAGAGACTCTGTTGTCTTATTCCGTGTGATTTTGTTCTTTACTTGGTGGTCATTCAAAAAGCGAGGATTTCTGTTAAATAAATAATTATTGTACATTTTAAAATAGCTTTACGGGGTTTGAGAGACTCTGTTGTTTTATTCTGTGTGATTGTTTCTTTACTTGGTGATCATTCAAAAAGCGAGGATTTCTTTTAAAAAAATAATTCTTTTACCTTTTAAAATAGCTTTAAGGGTTTGAGAGACTCTGTTGTTTTATTCTGTGTGATTTTCTCTTTAATTGGTGATCATTAAAAAAGCGAGGATTTCTGTTAAATAAATAATTCTTGTACCTTTTAAAATAGCTTTACAGGGTTTGAGAGACTCTGTTGTTTTATTCGGTTTGATTTTTTCTTTAATTGGTAGTCATTCACAAAGCAAGAATTTCTGTTAAATAACTAATTCTTGTACCTTTAAAAATAGCTTTACGGGGTTTGAGAGACTCTGTTGTCTTATTCTGTGTGTTTTTTTTCTTTACTTGGTGGTCATTCAAAAAGCGAGGATTTCTGTTAAATAAATAATTCTTGTACTTTTTAAAATAGCTTTACGGGGTTTGAGAGACTCTGTTTTTTTACTCTGTGTGTGTGTTTTTTTTACTTGGTGGTCATTCAAAAAGCGAGGATTTCTGTTAAATAAATAATTTTGTACCTTTTAAAATAGCTTTACGGGGTTTGAGACACTCTGTTGTCTTATTCCGTGTGGTTTTTTTCTTTTGTTGGTGGTCATTCAAAAAGCGAGGATTTCTGTTAAATAAATAATACTTGTACCTTTTAAAACAGCTTTACGGGGTTTGAGAGACTCTGTTGTTTTATTCTGTGTGATTTTTTCTTTACTTGGTGATCATTCAAAAAGCGAGGATTTCTGTTAAATAAATAATTCTTGTACCTTTTAAAATAGCTTTAAGGGTTTGAGAGACTCTGTTGTTATATTATGTGTGATTTTTTCTTTACTTGGTGATCATTCAAAAAGCGAGGATTTCTGTTAAATAAATAATTCTTGTACCTTTTAAAATAGCTTTACGGGGTTTGAGAGACTCTGTTGTCTTATTCGGTTTGATTTTTTCTTTACTTGGTGGTCATTCAAAAAGCGAGGATTTCTGTTAAATAAATAATCCTTGTACCTTTTAAATAGCTTTACGGGGTTTGAGAGACTCTGTTGTTTTATTCTGTGTGTTTTTTTCTTTACTTGGTGATCATTCAAAAAGCGAGGATTTCTGTTAAATAAATAATTCTTGTACCTTTTAAAATTGCTTTACGGGGTTTGAGAGACTCTGTTGTTTTATTCTGTGTGTTTTTTTTTTATTTACTTGGTGATCATTCAAAAAGCGAGGATTTCTGTTAAATAAATAATTCTTGTATATTTTAAAATAGCTTTATGGGGTTTGAGAGACTCTGTTGTTTTATTATGTGTGATTTTTTCTTTACTTGTTGATCATTCAAAAAGTGAGGATTTATGTTAAATAAATAATTCTTGTACCTTTTAAAATTGCTTTACGGGGTTTGAGAGACTCTGTTGTTTTATCTGTTTTATTTTTTATTTACTTGGTGATCATTCAAAAAGTGAGGATTTATGTTAAATAAATAATTCTTGTACCTTTTAAAATAGCTTTACGGGGTTTGAGAGACTCTGTTGTCTTATTCCATGTGATTTTTTCTTTACTTGGTGGTCATTCAAAAAGCGAGGATTTTTTGTTAAATAACTAATTCTTGTACCTTTTAAAATAGATTTACGGGGTTTGAGAGACTCTTTTGTCTTATTCTGTGTGTTTTTTTCTTTACTTGGTGATCATTCAGAAAGCGAGGATCTCTGTTAAATAAATAATTCTTGTACCTTTTAAAATTGCTTTACGGGGTTCAAGGAACTCTGTTGTTTTATTCTGTGTGATTTTTTCTTTACTTGGTGATCATTCAAAAAGTGAGGATTTATGTTAAATAAATAATTCTTGTACCTTTTAAAATAGCTTTACGGGGTCTGAGAGACTCTGTTGTTTTATCTGTGTGATTTTTCTGTACTTGGTGATCATTCAAAAAGCGAGGATTTCTGTTAAATAAATAATTCTTGTACCTTTTAAAATAGCTTTTCGGGGTTTGTGAGACTTTGTTGTTTTATTCTGTGTGTTTTTTTTTTCTTTACTTGTTGATCATTCAAATAGAGAGGATTTCTGTTAAATAAATAATTCTAGTACCTTTTAAAATAGATTTTCGGAGTTTTAGAGACTCTGTTGTTTTATTCTGTTTGTTTTTTTCTTTACTTGGTGATCATTCAAAAAGTGA
This sequence comes from Artemia sp. Qi Xiang Cuo, assembly GCF_049724085.1. NCBI lineage: Eukaryota > Metazoa > Arthropoda > Branchiopoda > Anostraca > Artemiidae > Artemia > Artemia sp. Qi Xiang Cuo. Next base: position 35,429,187 of record NC_142809.1, read on the forward strand.
GGATTTCTGTTAAATAAATAATTCTTGTACCTTTTAAAATAGCTTTACGGGGTTTGAGAGACTCTGTTGTTTTATCTGTGTGATTTTTTCTTTACTTGGTGATCATTCAAAAAGTGAGGATTTCTGTTAAATAAATAATTCTTGTACCTTTTAAAATAGCTTTATGGGGTTTTAGAGACTCTGTTGTTTTATTCTGTGTGATTTTTTCTTTACTTGGTGATCATTCAAAAAGCGAGGATTTCTGTTAAATAAATGATTCTTGTACCTTTTAAAATAGCTTTACGGGGTTTGAGAGACTCTGTTGTTTTATTCTGTTTGATTTTTTCTTTAATTGGTGGTCATTCAAAAAAGCGAGGATTTTTGTTAAATAAATAATTCTTGTACCTTTTAAAGTAGATTTACGGGGTTTTAGAGACTCTGTTGTTTTATTCTGTGTTTATTATTCTTTACTTGTTGGTCTTTCAAAAAGCGAGGATTTCTGTTAAATAAATAATTTTTGTACCTTTTAAAATAGCTTTACGGGGTTTGAGAGACTCTGTTGTCTTATTCCGTGTGATTTTGTTCTTTACTTGGTAGTCATTCAAAAAGCGAGGATTTCTGTTAAATAAATAATTCTTGTACCTTTTAAAATAGCTTTACGGGGTTTGAGAGACTCTGTTGTTTTATTCTGTGTGATTGTTTCTTTACTTGGTGATCATTCAAAAAGCGAGGATTTATTTTAAAAAAATAATTCTTTTACCTTTTAAAATAGCTTTAAGGGTTTGAGAGACTCTGTTGTTTTATTCTGTGTGATTTTCTCTTTACTTGGTGATCATTCAAAAAGCGAGGATTTCTGTTAAATAAATAATTCTTGTACCTTTTAAAATAGCTTTACAGGGTTTGAGAGACGCTGTTGTATTATTCTGTTTGATTTTTTCTTTACTTGGTGGTCATTCAAAAAGCGAGGATTTCTGTTAAATAAATAATCTTTGTACCTTTTAAAATAGCTTTTCGGGGTTTGAGAGACTCTGTTTTTTTATTCTTTGTTTTTTTTTTCTTTACTTGGTGGTCATTCAAAAAGCGAGGATTTTTGTTAAATAAATAATTCTTGTACTTTTTAAAATAGATTTACGGGGTTTGAGAGACTCTGTTTTTTTACTCTGTTTGTGTGTTTTTTTTACTTGGTGGTCATTCAAAAAGCGAGGATTTCTGTTAAATAAATAATTTTGTACCTTTTAAAATATCTTTACGGGGTTTGAGACACTCTGTTGTCTTATTCCGTGTGGTTTTGTTCTTTTCTTGGTGGTCATTCAAAAAGCGAGGATTTCTGTTAAATAAATAATTCTTGTACCTTTTAAAACAGCTTTACGGGGTTTGAGAGACTCTGTTGTTTTATTCTGTGTGATTGTTTCTTTACTTGGTGATCATTCAAAAAGCGAGGATTTCTGTTAAATAAATAATTCTTGTACCTTTTAAAATAGATTTAAGGGTTTGAGAGACTCTGTTGTTATATTATGTGTGATTTTTTCTTTACTTGGTGATCATTCAAAAAGCGAGGATTTCTGTTAAATAAAGAATTCTTGTACCTTTTAAAATAGATTTACGGGGTTTGAGAGACGCTGTTGTCTTATTCGGTTTGATTTTTTCTTTACTTGGTGGTCATTCAAAAAGCGAGGATTTCTGTTAAATAAATAATACTTGTACATTTTAAATATCTTTACGGGGTTTGAGAGACTCTGTTGTTTTATTCTGTGTGTTTTTTTTCTTTACTTGGTGATCATTCAAAAAGCGAGGATTTCTGTTAAATAAATAATTCTTGTACCTTTTAAAATTGCTTTACGGGGTTTGAGAGAGTCTGGTGTTTTATTGTGTGTGTTTTTTTCTTTACTTGGTGATCATTCAAAAAGCGAGGATTTCTGTTAAATAAATAATTCTTGTATCTTTTAAAATAGCTTTATGGGGTTTGAGAGACTCTGTTGTCTTATTCTGTGTGTTTTTTTCTTTACTTGGTGATCATTCAAAAAGTGAGGATTTCTGTTAAATAAATAATTCTTGTACCTTTTAAAATAGCTTTAAGGGGTTTGAGAGACTCTGTTGTTTTATCTGTGTGATTTTTTTCTTTACTTGGTGATCATTCAAAAAGTGAGGATTTCTGTTAAATAAATAATTCTTTTACCTTTTAAAATAGCTTTATGGGGTTTTAGAGACTCTGTTGTTTTATTCTGTGTGATTTTTTCATTAATTGGTGCTCATTCAAAAAGTGAGGATTTCTGTTAAATAAATAATTCTTGTACCTTTTAAAATAGCTTTACGGGGTTTGAGAGACTCTGTTGTCTTATTCCGTTTGATTATTTCTTTACTTGGTGGTCATTCAAAAAGCGAGGATTTTTGTTAAATAAATAATTCTTGTAATTTTTAAAATAGCTTTACGGGGTTTGAGAGACTCTGTTGTATTATTCGGTGTGTTTTTTTTATTTACTTGGTGGTCATTCAAAAAGCGAGGATTTATGTTAAATAAATAATTTTTGTACCTTTTAAAATAGCTTTACGGGGTTTGAGAGACTCTGTTGTCTTATTCCGTGTGATTTTGTTCTTTACTTGGTAGTCATTCAAAAAGCGAGGATTTCTGTTAAATAAATAATTCTTATACCTTTTAAAATAGCTTTACGGGGTTTGAGAGACTCTGTTGTTTTATTCTGTGTGATTGTTTCTTTACTTGGTGATCATTCAAAAAGAGAGGATTTCTTTTAAAAAAATAATTCTTTTACCTTTTAAAATAGCTTTAAGGGTTTGAGAGACTCTGTTGTTTTATTCTGTGTGATTTTCTCTTTACTTGGTGATCATTCAAAAAGCGAGGATTTTTGTTAAATAAATAATTCTTGTACCTTTTAAAATTGCTTTACGGGGTTTGAGAGAATCTGTTGGTTTATTCTGTGTTTTTTTACTTGGTGGTCATTCAAAAAGCGTGGATTTTTTGTTAAATAAATAATTCTTGTACCTTTTAAAATAGCTTTACGGGCTTTGAGAGACTCTGTTGTCTTATTCTGTGTGTTTTTTTCTTTACTTAGTGATCATTCAAAAAGCGAGGATTTCTGTTAAATAAATAATTCTTGTACCTTTTAAAATTGCTTTACGGGGTTTGAGAGACTCTGTTGTTTTATTCTGTGTGATTTTTTATTTACTTGGTGATCATTCAAAAAGTGAGGATTTCTGTTAAATAAATAATTCTTGTACCTTTTAAAATAGCTTTACGGGGTTTGAGAGACTCTGTTGTTTTATCTGTGTGATTTTTTCTTTACTTGGTGATCATTCAAACAGTGAGGATTTCTGTTAAATAAATAATTCTTGTACCTTTTAAAATAGCTTTACGGGGTTTGAGAGACTCTGTTGTTTTATTGTGTGTGTTTTTTTTCTTTACTTGGTGATCATTCAAAAAGCGAGGATTTATGTTAAATAAATAATTATTGTATCTTTTAAAATTGCTTTACGGGGTTTGAGAGACTCTGTTGTTTCATTCTGTGTGATTTTTTCTTTACTTGGTGATCATTCAAAAAGTGAGGATTTCTGTTAAATAAATAATTCTTGTACCTTTTAAAATAGCTTTACGGGGTTTGAGAGACTCTGTTGTTTTATCTGTGTGATTTTTTCTTTAATTGGTGATCATTCAAAAAGTGATGATTTCTGTTAAATAAATAATTCTTGTACCTTTTAAAATAGCTTTAGGGGGTTTGAGAGACTCTGTTGTCTTATTCCATGTGATTTTTTCTTTACTTGGTGGTCATTCAAAAAGCGAGGATTTTTTGTTAAATAAATAATTCTTGTACCTTTTAAAATAGATTTACGGGGTTTGAGAGACTCTTTTGTCTTATTCTGTGTGTTTTTTTCTTTACTTGGTGATCATTCAGAAAGCGAGGATCTCTGTTAAATAAATAATTCTTGTACCTTTTAAAATTGCTTTACGGGGTTCAAGGAACTCTGTTGTTTTATTCTGTGTGATTTTTTCTTTACTTGGTGATCATTCAAAAAGTGAGGATTTATGTTAAATAAATAATTCTTGTAACTTTTAAAATAGCTTTACGGGGTCTGAGAGACTCTGTTGTTTTATCTGTGTGATTTTTCTTTACTTGGTGATCATTCAAAAAGTGAGGATTTCTGTTAAATAAATAATTCTTGTAACTTTTAAAATTGCTTTACGGGGTTTGAGAGACTCTGTTGTTTTATTCTGTGTGTTTTTTTATTTTCTTGGTGATCATTCAAAAAGCGAGGATTTCTGTTAAATAAATAATTCTTGTATCTTTTAAAATTGCTTTATGGGGTTTGAGAGACTCTGTTGTTTTATTCTGTGTGATTTTTTCTTTACTTGGTGATCATTCAAAAAGTGAGGATTTCTGTTAAATAAATAATTCTTGTACCTTTTAAAATAGATTTACGGGGTTTGAGAGACTCTGTTGTTTTATCTGTTTGATTTTTTATTTACTTGGTGATCATTCAAAAAGTGAGGATTTCTGTTAAATAAATAATTCTTGTACCTTTTAAAATAGCTTTATGGGGTTTTAGAGACTCTGTTGTTTTATTCTGTGTGATTTTTTGATTACTTGGTGCTCATTCAAAAAGTGAGGATTTCTGTTAAATAAATAATTCTTGTACCTTTTAAAATAGCTTTACGGGGTTTGAGAGACTCTGTTGTCTTATTCTGTGTGATTTTTTCTTTACTTGGTGGTAATTCAAAAAGCCAGGATTTTTGTTAAATAAATAATTCTTGTACCTTTTAAAATAGCTTTACGGGGTTTGAGAGACTCTGTTGTCTTATTCTGTGTGTTTTTTTCTTTTCTTGGTGATCATTCAAAAAGCGAGTATTTTTGTTAAAAAAATAATTATTGTACCTTTTAAAATAGCTTTACGGGGTTTGAGAGACTCTGTTGTTTTATTCCGTTTGATTTTTTCTTTACTTGGTGGTCATTCAAAAAGCGAGGATTTCTGTTAAATAAATAATTCTTATACATTTTAAAATAGATTTAAGGGGTTTGAGAGAATCTGTTGTTTTATTCTGTGTGATTTTTTATTTACTTGGTGATCATTCAAAAAGCGAGGATTTCTTTTAAACAAATAATTCTTTTACCTTTTAAAATAGCTTTAAGGGTTTGAGAGACTCGGTTGTTTTATTCTGTGTGATTTTATCTTTACTTGGTGTTCATTCAAAAAGCGAGGATTTCTGTTAAATAAATAATTATTGTACCTTTTAAAATATCTTTACAGGGTTTGAGAGACGCTGTTGTCTTATTCTGTTTGATTTTTTCTTTACTTGGTGGTCATTCACAAAGCAAGGATTTTGTTAAATAACTAATTCTTGTACATTTTAAAATAGATTTACGGGGTTTGAGAGACTCTGTTGTCTTATTATGTGTGTTTTTTTTCTTTACTTGGTGGTCATTCAAAAAGCGAGGATTTTTGTTAAATAAATAATTCTTGTACTTTTTAAAATAGCTTTACGGGGTTTGAGAGACTCTGTTTTTTTACTCTGTGTGTGTGTTTTTTTTACTTGGTGGTCATTCAAAAAGCGAGGATTTCTGTTAAATAAATAATTTTGTACCTTTTAAAATAGCTTTACGGGGTTTGAGACACTCTGTTGTCTTATTCCGTGTGGTTTTGTTCTTTTCTTGGTGGTCATTCAAAAAGCGAGGATTTCTGTTAAATAAATAATTCTTGTACCTTTTAAAAAAGCTTTACGGGGTTTGAGAGACTCTGTTGTTTTATTCTGTGTGATTGTTTCTTTACTTGGTGATCATTCAAAAAGCGAGGATTTCTGTTAAATAAATAATTCTTGTAACTTTTAAAATAGCTTTAAGGGTTTGAGAGACTCTGTTGTTATATTATGTGTGATTTTTTCTTTACTTGGTGATCATTCAAAAAGCGAGGATTTCTGTTAAATAAAGAATTCTTGTACCTTTTAAAATAGATTTACGGGGTTTGAGAGACGCTGTTGTCTTATTCGGTTTGATTTTTTCTTTACTTGGTGGTTATTCAAAAAGCGAGGATTTCTGTTAAATAAATAATTCTTGTACCTTTTAAATAGCTTTACGGGGTTTGAGAGACTCTGTTGTTTTATTCTGTGTGTTTTTTTCCTTTACTTGGTGGTCATTCAAAAAGCGAGGATTTTTGTTAAATAAATAATTCTTGTACTTTTTAAAATAGATTTAAGGGGTTTGAGAGACTCTGTTGTTTTATTCTGTGTGTTTTTTTTTCTTTAATTGGTGGTCATTCAAAAAGCGAGGATTTTTGTTAAATAAATAATTCTTGTACATTTTAAAATAGATTTACGGGGTTTGAGAGACTCTTTTGTCTTATTCCGTGTGATTTTGTTCTTTACTTGGTGGTCATTCAAAAAGCGAGGATTTCTGTTTAATAAATAATTCTTGTACCTTTTAAAATAGCTTTACGGGGTTTGAGAGACTCTGTTGTTTTATTCTGTGTGATTGTTTCTTTACTTGGTGATCATTCAAAAAGCGAGGATTTCTGTTAAATAAATAATTTTTGTACCTTTTAAAATAGCTTTAAGGGTTTGAGAGACTCTGTTGTTTTATTCTGTGTGATTTTTTCTTTACTTGTTGATCATTCAAAAAGCGAGGATTTCTGTTAAATAAATAATTCTTGTACCTTTTAAAATAGCTTTACGGGGTTTGAGAGACGCTGTTGTGTTATTCGGTTTGATTTTTTCTTTACTTGGTGGTCCTTCAAAAAGCGAGGATTTCTGTTAAATAAATAATCCTTGTACCTTTTAAAATAGCTTTACGGGGTTTGAGAGACTCTGTTGTTTTATTCTGTGTGTTTTTTTCTTTACTTGGTGCCCATTCAAAAAGCGAGGATTTCTGTTAAATAAATAACTCTTGTAACTTTTAAAATAGTTTTAAGGGGTTTGAGAGACTCTGTTGTTATATTCTGTGTGATTTTTTCTTTACTTGGTGCCCATTCAAAAATAAACGATTTATGTTAAGTAAATAATTCTTGTACATTTTAAAATATCTTTACTGGGTTTGAGAGACTCTGTTGTTTTATTCTGTGTTATTTTTTCTTTACTTGGTGGTCATTCAAAAGCGAGGATTTCTGTTAAATAAATAATTTTTGTACCTTTTAAAATAGCTTTACGGGGTTTGAGAGACTCTGTTGTCTTATTCTGTGTGATTTTTTCTTTACTTGGTGGTTATTCAAAAAGTGAGGATTTTTGTTAAATAAATAATTCTTGTACCTTTTAAAATAGCTTTACGGGGTTTGAGAGACTATGTTGTCTTATTCTGTGTGATTTTTTCTTTACTTGGTGGTAATTCAAAAAGCGAGGATTTCTGTTAAATAAATAATTCTTATACATTTTAAAATAGCTTTACGCGGTTTTAGAGACTCTGTTGTTTTATTCTGTGTGTTTTCTCTTTACTTGATGGTCATTCAAAAAGCGAGGATTTCTGTTAAATAATTAATTCTTGTACCTTTTAAAATAGCTTTACGGGGTTTTAGAGACTCTGTTGTCTTATTCCATGTGATTTTTTCTTTACTTGGTGGTCATTCAAAAAGCGAGGATTTCTGTTAAATAAATAATTCTTGTACCTTTTAAAATAGCTTTAGGGGGTTTGAGAGACTCTGTTGTTTATCTGTGTTTTTTTTTCTTTACTTGGTGGTCATTCAAAAAGCGAGGATTTCTGTTGAATAAATAATTCTTGTTCTTTTTAAAGTATCTTTACGGGGTTTGAGAGACTGTTGTCCCCAGCGATCACAAATTAAATTATAAAAAAGTTTCTTCACCTTTTGAATACACAATACCTAAATTTCAGTCAACTTTCATGTAAGAAAATTATGGAAAATTCAATTTTCTATTTCAAATGTGAAACTTAAGTCCAGTTTTGGATACTCATAATGATGAGGACTGATGATTCTAATTCAATATTTTTTTTCATAAAATCATACTATTTTTTTTAAACTTCGAAATTATTCAACTTTATTTTTTTATTTTTTTTTGTACGTATCTTAAAATGACCAAATATGCTTACAGCTCTAACAATTGTACTCTATGATTTCTCAGAGACACGATGCGGCTTTCCCACTGGTACTCTATTGCCAGTTATCGACACTACCTAGTTTATTGCATGTATTAAATCAGTATTTTTTACGCAGTGGAACGATAAACACATAAGTCATATCTTTAAAAAAAAGTGAAGATGGAGCATTTTAATAAAGTGTGTTCACATGACAATGCTATTGTAGCATTGAATGCCAACAAAGAGAAGTATTTAAACTATGAAACAAGTACAAGTGGTAGCACTATTGGAAATGTATACATGCATTGTCATGACAGTAAGGAATTAAATTTCTTTGGAATACCGAAAAGATTCCGTTGTACAAATGGTGGATATCTGAGATTGAGATCTCCGGAGATGAATGCACTCAAAGAGAATGCCAACATAAAGATAATCGTTGATGATAGAGGACAACTCCTTGCTACTGTTGGAGGTAACACATTACCTACTGATACATCCAATCGTCATCTTTTAGGTATTAGCATTCAACGGAAGGTCAATAAAAGAAAGGCCTACTCTTCTACTAATATCGTAAACCATATCTTGGCTACGTGCCGAAACTGTTACCTGTGTAAAAATAATGTGATAATAGACAGTGAAATTGCCAGAAAAAAAAAAAGGGCATTGTCAGAAAATATCACTATTGAATATCAAGATGAATTGATGAAAAACAAAGTGCCAGCTAACGTTACTACCATTGATCAAACAGTCGATGAATCAAATAATACCAAAGATGAAACGTATATTGAACCTGTCGGTGACACACCAGTAAATATTGTGTATGACTCAAAATGGAATAATGATTATTCTACCGATTACGAGTTAAGAGAAGATAATAGCTACAATATCAAGAGAGAACATGGTGAACTATTTTATGGAACAGATTCAAAATGTCGAACTTTGATATTAATAATGTATCATAATATATTTTTGTATTAATATTCTACATGGCATTATTTCATTAAAAATATATTATGCATTACATTGTTATGTGTTCATTATTTTTAGAGTAAGCTGGCATATCAAACGTTTAGAATGTCAATAAAAACATTGGAGATGTAAGAAAAGGAATTTGCATACATCTATTGTCAAACACATGGGATAGATCTTTTGTCAGATACACCATATAAAATTGACAGAATCTAAGTGTCAGAGTAAATAATTTTTTCTTTTATCAACATCTTTGTCAGATGCAACAAATAAAAATGACGAAATCTAAATTTCAGAATGAATAAAAGCTTTAACAACATCCTTGATCGGATATGTCGGATAAAATTGACAAAAACTAAGCATCAAAGTTACTAAATTCTATATCAGCATTCTTTTCTCGGATATATAGGATAAAATATCGGATTAAATTGACAAAATCTAAGTATCAGATTGATTAAATTCTATAGTAACATCCATTTCTCGGGTGCATGGGAATGCCTTTGACAAAATCTAGGTATCAGAATGAATAAATTCTTTATCAACATCCGTTGTTGGATATGACATTATGTCATTATGAAAAAATTGTAAATAAGTAAGTGATTAAGTACGTAAGTAAGTAAGTAACAAACTCTTTCATGAATTCACCTCTTGGATACACAATACAGAAATTTAATTCAGGAAATTATGAAAAAAAAATTTAGACGGGGTTACGTGCGCGCACGTACCAAAGGTACAAGAATTATTTATTTAAAATAAATCCTCGCTTTTTGAATGGCCACCAAGTAAAGAAAAAAAACACACAGAATAAGACAACCCCTCCAAACATATTTTATTCAGAGATTTCTTGTTAAAAAATTATCCAATCACTAATTAGAATCAATAACACTCCTATTATTCAAACATTAATTAATACCGTTCATAGAGTCCAATTTGCGAATTCCTTGTCCCTTTTTGCAAATGTCAATCAAACAATTCCGATTGTAAAAGTGTGTTTAGTCACGTTGCTTGGAAAGGTATCCATAAGTACATGCTCTGAAAAGGTGCCAAGGAACGTAATCTCCCCAAATAACACCATTATAAGTACTCTAAGACACCTCACCCCTATCTTCCCATCCCTCCAAAAACATTTTATTCAGAGATTTCATGTTAAAAAACTATCCAATCACTAATTAGTATCAATCGCACTCCTATTCTTCAAACTTTAATTAATATCGTTCATAGAGTCCAATTTGCGAATTCCTTACCCCTTTTTTGCAACTGTAAATCAAACAATGCCGATTATAAAAGCGTGATTAATCACGTTGCTTTGAAATGTATCCACGAGTACATGCTCTGAAAAGGTGCCAAGGAAGCATAGGTGTGAGAGGATACTCACTCTCTTTGAACGTAATCTCCCCAACTGTTTCATAACATGCTTTTCTTGTAGGCGTGAATGTATGGTTGGATGTATGGTTGAAATCTATTATACTCTTACTACTCAAATCAAGCTCAAAACAAAAAAAAAGTATTTTGCTATTTAAACACAAATATCTACAAACAAGAGTCTCAGTATCGTCTCCTTCTCTTACTGGAAAAGTCTAAAACCTACTGCGTTACCCTCAGGGCCCCAGGGCCCTGGGGGGTTGCATTGACAAAGAAGTTTTTCTTATCTGACCTTTGAACTGTTTTTAACGAAATGGCTATCTCTGTTTCTAACGAAATTGCTAAATTTTTATCGGATGGGTATGGGGGAAAAGGATGTGTGAGAGGGGGGCTAGTTGCCCTTGGCCATCTTTTGACTCTTAGAAAGTAAGCTAGAACTTTGAACTTCCAATCAATTGAGCCCACTTTGAAGTTTGTACGATCATCCCTTTCACAAGAACCATATACGCCCCTAGAACTACTCTTACAGCGCATACCCCCCGGGCCCTTGGGGGTGGGTTCGACACCAGTTTTTGTTATATAATTTGTTAACTATTTAAAAAAATAGCTCTCTCAAAATTATTAGTGGATGGGTTTGCGGAAAAAGGGCATAAGGGGGGCTAGTTGCCCTCCGATCTCTTGACTCTTAAAAAGTGAACTAGAACTTTCAATTTTCAATCAAATGAGCCCTCTCTGAGGTTTATACGAGCATCCCTTTCGTAAGAACCATACATGCCCTCAGGGTATAACTTAGAACCCCTGCCCCCGAGACCTGGGGATTGTATCGACACTGGATTTCTTCTTATCCGACCTTCAAACTATTTTTAATAAAACGGCTATCTGAAAATTTTCATTGGATGGGTTTGGAAAAAAGGCGTTGGGGATGGCTTTGGAAAAAGGGCACGGGTAGGAGGGGGCAGGTTAACCTCGGATCTCTTTTGACTCTTAAAAATTGAACTCGAACTTTTATTTTCCAATCAAGTGGGCCCTCTCTGAAGTTTATACGAGCATCCCTTTCATAAGAACCATATATGCATCTAGGGCACAACTTACAACGCCTGCCCCTGGGCTCTGGGGGGGGGCATGTACCGACACCGGAGTTCTTCTTATCCGACCTTGAAACTATTTTCAAAAAAAAGGATATCTGAAAAATTTCATTGGATGGGTTTGGAAAAAAGGCACGTGGGATGGGTTTGAAAAAAAGGCGCGGGCAGAGGGCGGGGGGGGGGCAGGTTACCCTCGGATCTCTTTTGACTCTTAAAAAGTGAACTCGAACTTTCAATTTCCAATCAATTGAGCCCTCTCTGAAGTTTATACGAGCATCCCTTTCATAAGAACCATATTTGCCTCTAGGACATAACTTCCAACGCCTGTCCCCGGACCCTCGGGGGTTTGTCGACACCCTAATTCTTGTTATCTGACTTTTGAACTATTTTAACAAAATGGTTATCTCAAAACTTTATTGGATGCATTTGGCAAAAAAGAGGCATGGGGGGGGGGCTCATTGCCCTCCAATCTGTTTTGACTATCAAAAACTGAACTGTAACTTTCAATTTCCAATCAAATGAGACCTCTCTGAAGTTTTTACAAGCATCCCTTCCATAGGAACCATATATTCCCCCGGGCATAATGTACAACACCTGCCCTCGGGCCCTGGGGAGGAGGGTGGGGGGGGGGGTCTGCCGTCCAGTAGTTTTCGTTACATGATATTTAAGCTATTTTTAACAAAATTGCTATCTCAAAATTTTTATCGGATGCATTCGGGAAAAAGCGCGTGGGGGGGGGGGCTAGTTAACCTCTGATCTGTTTCGACTCTTAAAAAGTAAACTAGAACTTTCAATTTCCAATCAAACGAGTCCCCTCTGAATTTTATACGAGGATGAACTATCTATATGAGCCGTATATGCCCCCCGGGCATAACTTACAAAGTCTGCTTCCGGGCCTTGGGGGGTTGTGTCAACACCGGAGTTTTGTTGTATGATCTTTTAATTATTTTTAACAAAATGGTTATTTCAAAACTTTTATCGGATGCATTTGAGAAAAAACGGGTGTGGGGGGTGGCTATTGGCCCTCCAATCAATTTTGACTCTAAAAAGGGCACTAGAACTCTTGATTTCCAGTCAAATGAGTCCCCTCCGAAGTTTCTGAGACAACCCCTTTCCTATGAAGTGCCTCTGGGAAAAAAAGATAATAAATAATAATAAAAAATTGGAGCGTATGGCCTTTACTATTACTCTGTTAATATTACTATTACTATTACTATTACTATTACTATTACTTTAATATTACTCTGAAATTGAAGAAAGTTCTGCATCCAGAAAGTATATTGCCTATGCAAAACTCGGCCCACAAAGTTTGAAAAACTACTTGTTTCAATGTGGAAAAACTTTTCAGACTAGTTCCTCAACCAGTTCAAAGGTTGAATATAGCCTAACAAAAGGGAAAATTTTTTTAGAAAAAACAATTGCAAAACTAGAAATTTAATTTTTGTCTTGTTTAAGCAATGGTACTAGGAATTATAACAAAATGATTATACGAACGTTAAATTTTCTACCACAGTTCCGATTCCTGATGTTTTGTCGGGGGGAGGGGGCTGTTTACATATTAATACAAATTCCGTTCCATCAAAGGATTTAATTTTAATTTAAGACCTTCTAGATGGGTGTTGCTGATTTTGTTTTTGCATAAATGTTTTCTGTCACAGGATCTGACTGACTATCCTTCAAAAAGTTTCAACTAGTCAAATAGGTCATTTTCTTTTGTCTGTAAAGTTTAATGTAGAAATAAGCAATCAATCTATGTCTTAAGGGGAAAAAAATTCTCAGGAAGACTACTTGAATTCATCCCAAAAGGGATAGATATTATCAATCTATATTTGAAAATTCTTAAATCTAAGGGAACCACTTGAGATGAGTCATGCCTTCAGATGGCATTGAACATACTAATCCCAATTTCAATTCAAGATTTGCCTCGGATGCTTGTTTTACGCTGTTATGCTTCGGTTCAGGGCCTTGAAAATCAAACCTCACATTTAATGGACATTAAACTAAAAAATTTAAAAAAAAATGTAATAAATTTAAAGTCAATAAAAAAATAATAGACGGAATTTGGGAATGTTCTTTGCCTAAAACGACGGTTCAGATAGAGGTCCCAGTTTGTTGAAAATCAGACATGGCCATAATATACCACTAGGCAATTTGTACTATTGGACTAATTTTCTTGGGTATATTAGGGCCTACTTAATCTACTTTATTGTGCAATAGAGCAGTTACGTTTAACCCATTTATGCTCCTTTTTTATTCAGATTATTAGTAATTTCACTTATGTATTTCAAGGTTTTTATCTTCTAGATTGCATAAGTACTTTTCTAAAATAATGTATGGTATTAATGAGGATATAGTGGAATTTTTCCAGTTTGAGAACAAAACTATCCGTTACTCCCCAAATACATGAATTTTAGAGTAATTTTTTTTTAACCTGTGTTTTTTTAATCTGCTTTTTTTTAATATATGTTGTCAATGCAAGGCTTGTTCCCTATGAAGAGTTCCTTTGAGATTCTTAATATTTTTATCTTTCTCAATTGATTTATCTTTCTTCTTACTGTTTTGTTGATTTTTTTTTTATCAGAAATAGTGTGCCTTCAAAGATGTATTCACTTCATTTGTTTCTTACCGACCACGTCTATGATTACCCTTCACGTTCTGGTTTTAATCCTTGCTTGCCTTTGGTTAGATCTTAGGAATCTAGGTTTAGTTTATGTAATTGTCTTTAAAAATTTATGATTCTATAGATAATAAAGTAAACGTTTGTCTTTCCCTTCCTTTCTTGAAAAAAGGTAGCAACTTTGATTTATTTGTGTTAAATGTTGATTTAACCTTATCTCTGGTTATATACAGTTTTTTTTTATCTGGTTTGGCAGCGATCAGCTGTTCGCTTTCTCTGAAATCCAGTCAATAGCGTTTAATTCTAGGGTTTATATGAGGGATTTTGAGGCTTTTACCTGACATGTTAATTTGGATTTTGTCTTCTATCCCCTTGGTTTTCATAATATTACTCTCGTGTACCTTTTGAGTGTCCTCACCGCCTGACAAGTGCTATTTTTATTTATATTATTTTAAATAATTCGGATATCAAATATGATACTTATTTACTTAACAACGAAATTTTGTTTTCAATACTAGCTCCCCCTCGGCCAAATATATAACGCTCATATTTGTAATCAGGGCTGTCGATTAAACCACATCCTGTTGTCAAACCTTCTGCTGCTCACTGGCCACCTACCATTCGCGTTTCCGATGAGTGGCTGTCTAACAATTAATACAAAGAATGCATTAACTACATAATACTAAATCGCGATGTCTGCTATTCTAGCAGTTGGCATTCTAGATTTTATAAACCTTTGAATTTCTTGGGTACCGAAATTAACAGGCTAATGCTTTGGATTTGGATAAAAAGGTCCCGACGAAGATACCTAAGAACAGTGTTAAGTTTGACTGCCCGGGCACCCAGTGAAAATCATCGACAAAGAATCGATAGTGTCACAAGATTTTTCGCCATACTTTTAAACTTCAAAGGAAGTATGAAGGAAGAATGAATTATGCTTGTTAAATATTTAAATATATTTTCTTTCAGGCATATCCAGTTACTTGGTACTTTCATTTGCTATAGCTGTAATATGGTGATGTTCGTCAGTATAATAAAATTAACTTGCAAATGTACCAACGATTATTTGTGCCAAATTACTACTCGTGTTAAGTGTGGGTAAGAACTGCACAAATTAGTTTGACGGAGGAAACAACTCAGAAATGATGATATTACCAAAACAGTGATAATAACTACCATAAAATTCTTCGTATATGTCCTCTCTATGAGAAGCCCAGAAAACGTGAGGACAGGTCAGATTAAGCCTTTGCAGATGTGTTAAACCAACCCGATTTTGGGGGCCGCTCTTATTGAACATTGCTTATTGAAATTTCAAAGTAGCTACATAAAGGTGCTGAAATGTTTGGATCTAGATTAATTGTAATTTTTCACTTCCTGCCCAGAATAACAAGAAGAACATCCAAAAGTTATTTTAACATATTTTCAACATAACTCCATATAACGTTGCTGAGGAACGGTTTTGAAATCTTTTTCATTGGTAAATTCAATGTCTTGCTTTTAAATTATTTGCACGAAAACTTTGAGCTGATTTTGTAAAAAAAAAAAAAAAAAAAAAAAAAAAAAAAAAAAAAAAAAAAAAATTGGAAGAATTTATCCAGAAGCCGACGAAGCTTGAATGAATCTGAAGGCATTTATAAAAGAACATTCAATGAACTTATTCTGATTAGAAAGGAGCACAAGTTGTGTTGTTCTAGTAGCTGTTTTTGTCTAGGAGAGACAATTAGTGTTCCTTCTCTAAAACATAGGATTTAAGTCTAAAGCCTTCTCTTGAGCTCGAAAATACATCAATTATTAAAATGGACTTTTATATTCGTGGATTTTATTGTGAGTATTGTGTAGGACTTTGATTCCGGGAAAATGATGCAAATCAAACTTCTAAAAAAATTTATTATTTTCTTGAAGACAAATCTTCCTTAAGGGCTAAGCACCCGTAGACTTTAGCGAATACTAACCTACTGGTTAATCCGGCCTTATATATGAATAAACTTGACTTATTGAGACTGTTGACAACTGTTTCAAGATCATCCAACGAATATCGGTAAAACTAAAAAAAAAATTATAAAAAGGACAGCTAAAACAAAATAATACCCGAAGAACTTGATTTACGAATCGAAAATATTGACATTTTTAATTACATTTTCTGTGGATAGCAAAAAAATAAAGAAAACTTTAGAAATATTACATTATAGGAATCTTTAAAATAGTGATAGCACAATGATTCTAGATTTTTTTTTTCCCCATGTAACGTAACAAAATCTGTAATTCATATTCATTGCCACTTTTCTACGATGTTTATTTGATTGAACTAATTAGTTTGGAATTTGTCCACGCTTACAACCAAAGGTTATTTCGCTTAAAGAGATAAAAGAATTACTTAAAACTTTTATTTACACTCAGAAAAGACCCAAAATAAATTCTTTGGCCAAAATAACTGAAACTCGCCTTCAGGTTTATGCCAGATTCCTCTAATATCGGTATTTTCAAACATATATTAATTTGATTTTATTCAATTGTAGTTATGATTTTCAGCCAAGCTTTAACAAATTGCGATAAATTCTGTCGACTAAAAACAACCGACATATCGTTGCTCTATAAATTCTATTTGGTCATTTGACTGAAATCAATTTTTTTTTAAAGTATCCCTAAAACAATTTCAAAAAAGCCTCTATAGAATTATTTAAAGAAGGAAACCAATTTTGATCATCTAATGACATAAATTCTGGCTACAGAATCTAAATTAAAGTCCCATTTTAACAAATTACATTTTTATTTCTTTGCTGTAACGAGTGTTAGTTAAATAGGCAAAAACCCAAAAAATATTTGTGGCAGGTATGCCCAGTGAAAGAAAATTCCCAATTTTAGTAATTTGTCTGTTTTGTATAATAAAGAGTCAACGGGGATTTCATCATTATTTACTTCATCGCTATTTCTAATGAATTAGTATATTTTTATTTCAAACAAAATATTATAATTGAATAACATAGTTATTTCAAAGCTTTGTAATTAGAAATCTTTTAACATTGAACAAAAGAACCGTTAATTCTTAGACTGCCGGAACGCATGATAGGACTATTCCGTATGTAGGTTGTAGTTATGATATTGTATTAGTGCTCTGTAAAATTGTTTACTTTTGTGTTGTTACATTTATTAAAGTGATGCTTAAATATATCAAATAGTTTTTATGCAACTTTCACTTAGTTATACCAAATAGTTTGTTTACAAGAGCTATTTATCGATAGGTGAAAGAGCCTGCTCGTAGAACTCAAAATTTATCGAATTGTTTCGAATTTTTATCGAATCATTTTTGTCTTGTTTGGATAAAAAAAAGCCCTCAATTCTTGAAAAAAAAATTCACGTTAATTTTTTGTGTGGAAAATGATATGAAATAATGGGTTTCTTAAAACCCCCAAAACGGAAAAATTACACACAAAATACACGGACACGTGGGAATATTAAAAAAATGGGGCTCTTGAAAAAAAAAATAGTAATAAGGAATGCACGTCGCTATCTACTTAGCCAGCGCTAGTGTGCTGGTTCTGAATTGAAGAAAAAAACAACTAATTTGTAAAGTTGATAACAAAGGTCTTGAGTATTTTCATAGCTTTATCTTGTGAAAAGATAGGGCCATTCAACATATGTTCAAAAATGATTCTGTCTATACTTTCTTTGGCTTTTGGTATTTTTAAGATACTTGCAAGAAAATACTGCCAAGACACTACGGCAATTAGAATCCCGTGATTGCTGTTTTTACTCTATAGTTTTCATATCATCCAAGTGTTTTTAAGACGTCACGATAAAAGCAAGATAAGAGAACCTATCAATTTATGTAGAAATCGTAACCCAGATGTTAAAGCAAGAAACGATATCGAGGCATAGGCGCAGCAAATTCAACCCGTGTAAAAAAAAAAAAAAAAAAAAAAAAAAAAAAAAACACTAATGCCGAAAGGCGAAGAGAGTGTAACAAAAGATAACTAGCAAAAAAAAAATAATATCTAACTTAGTAAGGTCGTATCTCGTATCTATCTTAGAAAGGTCGTGTGCAACAGTCATATTGTGGAATCACCTTATCTATTTGTGGTTTGTGAGTTCAAACTCTGGAATCCAAGACCTTTCTTACGAGAAGCTATAGCTTACGAAGCTATGTCCTACAGTTTTTACTAATTTCTTTTCGCGTAGATCGTTCACCATACAGGTATGCTATAAGGGAGGCAGATAATTTTGTTATTGAGTACCGAGACACCACAGGTGCAGGCTTCGGAATTAAGTATTTAGCTGCGGCTATTGAAAATGATTTTTCAGCTGACATTCGGGTGACTGAACACCTTGGCCCATTTAAAGTAAAGTTTAAGAAACATTTATTGGGAAATAGTGGTTATTTTTTTTGCTTTTTTTTGTTTTTTTGTATATTATTTTTGTTATTGGTTGAGAATTCGAAGATTGCAGCCGTCCATCATCAGGCTTTTTGAGCCTTCTCCGGGCGGCTGTGTGTACATAAAGTTTATTTTGTAATTGTTAGTAAAATAAATAAATAAAGATAAAAAAAAAATTCAGTAAAAAGTAAGTCTAAAATGGCTTTCAAACATTACACGACAATTCCTAGAACACAAGAGCTCTAAAACATAGAAAACGTAAAATTTAAACAGCTCTAAATATAATCGAATTCAACCACAAGAAGATGCTTCTCCCTTCCCTGCAACAATTGCTTACATAAGATGCGTGAAAAAAAAACGAGGAAAAAATCAGAAATGAAGATGATTTTCGGTAGTAGAAAACGACAATAAAGTAAATATTTCGGCAGAGACAACATGCTGCATTACTTGTGGCATAAAAACTTCCCAGAGAAATACAGACAAATGGGGAGAAGAAAATGTAAGGGGCTTATCGATTATTTAATTCTTTATTCGGTACTGTTCTATTATCTGTAACACACGCGCGAAATTACCCGGTACTTATACGAGACGCTGTATAAAGATAGATATTACAAATGGTGTCTCACTCCGGGAACGATATTTAAACTTCAGTTTTTTGGTGTTTAGGGGGGCTAAAAGGAACCTAGGTTGGGTTAGGTTAGGCTACTTATTTAAATCATGATATGCTTTACCCCCCCCCCACCACCCCCTCCCCTAATGTGCAAATATACAGCCCAAACTTGTTTCTGAGCTATTATATTTTCATCCTTTTTTTGTTTTATTTTATTAGCATTAACCAAACTTCACGTCAAGCATGTGTTACATATTATAGAACAGTACCCTTTATTCTGATCTTTGGAAAAAAGAGTCATACTCGCAAAATCCTGAAAACAAGGAAATTTATGCTCCACTGAGTTTCCATCTACAAATGAAATGAAATATAAAAATATGCTAGAATGGTTAGAAAATTAAAATAAAAGAGTAAACTGAATAAAGTAATTTAGAACCTGATTTTTCTAGTCAAAAAATTAACTTTCTATGATAGGCATGAGTACTTTCTGGTAAAAGATGACCACACAAAGTAGATGTTGCTCACATTTTGAATGATCACCCTCCTTCCTTACTCTTAATGCTTCCTACGTAAGTTAAGTAATCTACTCGGTCATTCTTGTTTACTTAACATTACCCTCCTTATCTTTATCAAATAAAAAAAACAAGTTTTTTAAACTGAAAGTAAGGAGCAACATTAAAACTTAAAACGAGCAGAAATTATTCTGTATATGAACGGGGCTGCCCCCCCCCCCCCCTCAACGCCTTGCTCTTTACACTAAAGTTTGTTTAAAAAAATTGTTTTAAAAAATAGAGTTGAGAGAAAGAGTCAAACTTTAGCGTAAAGAGCAAGGCGTTGAGGAGGGGACAGCCCCTATATATATATATATATATATATATATATATATATATATAATCATCAGACTTTGCTGTAACGAAGGAGGTCCAGGAGGTGGCAACCCCTTTCATATACAAGATAATTTTTGTTCTATTTCGCACTAATATTGCTGTTTACTTTTGTTTAGGAAAAGTTTTCTTTTAGTTTAATTACTGTTCATTTTGAATATTACATTGAGAATATTGTAGGTGGTTTATCTCAAGAAACAAATTTGAACATAGAATTATTAAAAAACTGTGGCTTAAAGGGTGGCGTAATTATGTCAAACCTGTGGTGTAAAGTGACACAATGTTATGTATGTTTTGCTGATGGTTGAACACAATAGGAGATATGGGGGGGCTTTCCCCTCGTAAGTAACACTCTGATATAAGAAACGTTGTGCCTATGAACTTGATTTAAAAACAAAATAGTTATAACGTAAATTTCCAGATAAAGAAATCAAAATCGCGTACTGAGATTGTATGAAGCTCTAGCCCTCGGGAATTTGTCAACCCCACTTTTCTTAAAATACTTGTTCTTCAATCACTACTTCCAAATTTATTTCATGTGTAATCATCAATTTTCAACTGTCGCAAGAAAAGAAAAAAACTGTTTCAATTTCTTTTTTCCTGAATTTTGAAGGGGAAAAGTTTTCGCCTGAAAGATCAAGGGTGGATGCACTTATATTAAATCTGAACCAGTGTCTTCAAAAATGTCAAAAGGTCAGTCCTTTGAGGTAAAGTTGAATTAAAACCTCTCTCTTTCTGGATTTTAAGTGGGTTGAATTTAATATTAAGAAAACTCTTATCGCAAAACTAGGATTAAATAGCTTGGGAGAAGTACAGGCTTTAGGAAAGCTAGCTAGTGAAAATTTTATTCATTTTTAAGATTCCGCCTGAAATTTCTCGAAAATTTTGATTTAAAAATTATCCAAAATTGAAACACAGGCCTTATAAAAACATAAGCTCATTTTAAGAAAAACATTTGAAATATATTATATTGAAATTATGAGTTTTAGCTTGATTGATTTCTTTTTTTCTGGAGGGGTAGTACTTTTTGTGTGTGTATGTGTGTATTTCAGATCAGCTTTTACGTCTGAGCTGCAGTAAAGAGCATCCTCTCTTTCTCTCTCTCTTTCTCTCTCCCCCTCTGTCTCTCTCTCTCTCCCTCATTCTCTCTCTATTTCCCTATTTATTTCTTTTTTTCTTTTGTTTTCTCTAATTTTCTACGCTATGTTATTTTATTGTTTCTTAACTCTTGGACAACTTCTGCTTCTTGGGTAGATTACTTATTGTATTGTGCTATGGATTTAAATAAAGGATGTGACTGCAACAAAATTGAAAGGTTTTTAATCAAAGTTATATTTTGGAGAATTCCTTCCTATTCAATACGCATGATCTAAAATTGAATTAAAGATGCGTTGGCTTATTAGGAAATCTTTTTTAATTGTCTGAACTATTTGTCTTTATGTACAACCTTTCTTAACAGCGTTTATAATAAATTATTTTACGAAAATAAAGAATGAAATTCGGTGGAGAAAATGAAAAGTATGTTAATATCTGAAATGTGGTCTGCAAAAAAAAATTAGATTTTTTCAATCTTTTAAACGACTTTACCCACTTAATATGCCTTACTAAAAAAATATTACTGAGCAGCAACGTAGAATAATAGCTCATTTTTAAGAAAGACTGAAATGAAACACTCATTCTTTGAACTAGACAATTCGACGCGGACAAAAATTTGTCAATTTTCTCGTATTTTTTTTTTATCAGCAATGTTTCTAATTTCTCAGTTCTTAAGGATTTATTCCTTTGAATAGACTTTCAGCTTCTCCCTTGACAGACACTTATGAGTGACAACCCTGCCCAGTAGTTGTTGTTTTAAGTCAGGTTTTAGTTCCAAAGAAAAGCTGAGATGAACCACTCCAGATCCAAATAATTTGATAAGGACAAGCAAATTACTTTGTTCATTTTTCTTATCAGCTCTGCTTCTAGATAATAGTGCTCTTCTTTTCTTTATTCAGTGAATGAATGTTCGCCAGGTCATTTGGTCCCTTCAACAGATAAAAATCCCATTTTAGATAAGGTGTCAATAAAAAAGGAATCGGTCAGGATGTAGGAGCATCCAATTGACAGGTTATTTAAACGAAGAAAGAGAAGGGATTCTCTTCATGTTTTTCTTAGATAAACACAACATTAAAAATTTAAAGGGCATTGATTCTATTAAACTCATTTTTTAGAAAGCCGACACTATACTTCAGAACATGGAAACTTCAGTCTTCAAAAATTTATGAATCCAAAAAAACGAAAAAAGTGTTGATCAATTCCAATCTAAACTAATAGCTAGGCATGTTGAAACTCAATGAATGTAATTAAGTTTTTTATTTTGATATGATTTGGTAAAATTTTATATTATTTTATAAATTGTATTCCCCTCATATTAATGGTTTTTTTTATCTCAACCTATTTTTATTTATTCAAAGTTTTGTTGTTAAAAAACTTTACATTCATTTAATCATTCAACAGAAACGTTTAACCAAAGTTTCGGGCCTTCTAAACTAAAACCAGAACTAGTATCTTCATATTATCAGAAGCTGAATAGATGGCGAAGGAAATGCCCCGCTAGACGTCTATAATCGAGCAATTGCAACCATTCGTTTATTAAATTATTCTATAAAACAACTAATCAAAGTTTCTGAATCTCTAAGACAGAGATCAGAAATAGAACTAAAACCTTTACATTCTTTGGCTCTATAGGGAGGTTATTGGGTGGTATAATACTTCAACACTTGGCATTTTTGTCATTGTTTTTGTAGCCTCTCACGAAATTTTTTGACATCACCAATAAAATTTTCTGCAATGAGAGGAATTGTTATTATTTCTCATTGCAACAGTTATTTACTTTTTATCTTGGAAAAAATATTACTGTTTTCAAACGCCAAAGAATGGTTAGAATGGTTGTAATAATTTGAAATTTGTAAACTAAAACTTTTCTTTAACTGTACGTGCGGGGGTGACAATAAATAACACCAATAGAAAAATTATGACACTTTTTGCAAAGACATAATAATGAAGTGTAATAACACGGAGTTTTCATTTTTATTAACGGGAAAAGTGTAAATCATTTCTACTCCCCAGAAGAGTGTCTTAGTCACTAACTCGGAATGTTGTTTCACCTGGTAAATGACGCTCTGAGGGATTGGTTCGAAGCGATCACACCAGGGAAAAAATAAACAACGAATAAACACGTATCCGAGATTCTTCTTCTGGCCAAAAAAAGTGCTAAATTCCGTAAATGTATACAGGAGCCTTTAACCTGGGCAAAACAGTTATCTGGTATGCTGAATCTGGCGGTGAGATTCGTTAAGATTACTTGACTCCTAGGGGGTGTTTCCTCCTTTTTCAAAAATCGGGCAAATTTTTCTGAGGGTCATGGCTTTTGATGAGTAACATAAAATTTGCTAAATTTTATATTTTTGGAATCAGCATAAAAAGCTAATTTCTCTTACCTACCTATTGTTATCAAACTTTCGTTTTTAGGGCTTCAATCACTGTCGGGCCGAGTCAATTTTCACTCAGAGGTTGTTACCACGAACTGTTTGATGTGTTCAAACTGAAAACATTGGACACTTGATTGTATCATTGAAGACAAAAATCACCTAACATTAAAGAATATCCCTGTCGATTGCCTCCAAGTCTAGTATAAAAGCCTACATAGCTTGTATAATTCCTCATTTTATAATGCAAGGCGTCTCTAACAAAACGCCCTCTAGAAAAGGTGGCTCTAACCAAATTGAAAGGTCTAATTTGAGTTAACCCAGTGAGCTTTATCCTTAATTAGATTAGTCTATAAAACTTATGAATTCGATCATGGGTTTTGTTTTTCCTAGGCTATTCCAATCTTCTTGGGCAGATGTAGGATAATCTTACATTCCCCTCCCCATCTGAACTAGCTACAATAATGACAATATTGTTAGGTTTATCTAATATTGTTAACCTATCTCCATTTCATATAGCTGTGAAAGTGCTTTGTAATCAGCCTCAGTTTTCAAACAGTTAGTGATAACAAACTGTAAGTAAGGAGCGATTAATAGTAAACGAAACTCTAAAACACGGAATTTTTATAACAATAGATGTATCAAAAGAATGGATTTATTATGCTGATTCCAAATATATAAGTTGTATTAAGTTTAGTCTTACCCAACAAAAGCAAAGAGCCTGAAAAAATTTGACTGATTTTCGAAAAAGGGGGAAACACCCCCCTCAAAGTCAAAAAACCTTAATGTAAATCACGAAAATCAAGTTCAGCGTATCAGAAAACCTTACTGTAGAGGTTTCAAGCTCCTATCTGCAAAAATGTGGAACTTCGTCCTTTTTTACCAGAAGAAAGATCACGGTTGCGTGTTTATTTGTTTTTTGTTTTCCCCATGGGTGATCGTATCGACCCAGTAGGCAAAGAACATTGACAGAGGGCAGATTCTTACGGCAATTAAAATTTCTAGTGCCCTTTTTAAGTGACCTAAAGATTGGAGAGCAAGTATGCCCCTTCCTACGCCACTGTTTTACCAAAACAATCCGATCAAAATTTTGAGATAGCTATTTTGTTCAGCATAGTTGAAGGCCCAATAACTTTGTCTCTGGTGATGACTTGACCCCCTAGAGCCCCTGGGGAAAGGACTTTAAGTTGTAAAATTTGCCCATTGCTTACGTATAGCATTTGTTGTTGGGAAGTTTGCATAAATTTTTTGGGTGGGGAGGGGAGGACGAATGTTCTGCTGAGGTGATTTCGCACGGGGAGGAATTCCCATGGAGAGAGAGTTTTCAGGGGGTAGACTTTTCAGAGGAAGTTTTACACTGGAGAACTTCCTAGAATTCCTATATGATTTTTTTTTTTTTATATGCCTTGCTTTCTCTTTACCGACTCAATTTTACGCGTAGGGATGTTAAGGGTAACTGTCTGGGGTAAATGTTCAGTGGGATTGAAATGTCTAGAGGATATTTCCATGGGGAGGGGAGATTTTTTCATGGAGGTGGAGCCAGATTTCCTGGCACTACTTAAAACGATAAGGAATTAAATAAAAAAAACAATTTTTTTTAATTGTAAGTAAAGAACAACACTAAAACTTAAAACGAACCGAAATTATTACTTTTTTTATGGGTATTGCCCCCTCATCAACACCTTTATTTTTAAGAACATTATTAATTTTTGCCCAATTTATTTAAAAACGACTCCTGAAACACAAAGATCATTTAATTAGAACAGTAAGAAACTTTTTTAAAAGTGCCAAAAAACTTAATCTTGAAGAGAGAGGGGATGAGGAGGGGGCAACCCCTTCATATACGTAATAATCTCTGTTCGTTTTAAGTTTTAATGTTGCTCCTTATTTTCAGTGGGAAAAAAGTCCTTTTTATTTAATATTTAGTTAAATTGATTTTGAATTTTACATTTTTATAACAGGTATGTCAAACTGACTTCTGCAGGCTAAATAAGGCCACATTGTCAATTTTTAAGACCCCTCTGTTAAAGAATGTCTTGAAATTTCAGTAACAAAGTACATCCACTTATTTGCTACATATTCACAGGGCCTCGGATGAGTCCTGCATCGTTCTTTTTCGTCACTACCTCCCCGTTCTGGGAGTGTGTAGACCTTGTAAAATTCGATCCGGATGATGTTCTTGAATCAAACTTAACTTTGAATTTGAAATTGAATTTGATGGCAGAGATCACTTCCGTGATTTGATGGGCGGGAAAAACAAAGGTTTCTTAGCATCATTATATGAATAGCAAGCCAAAGTTAACAAAAAATCTAAATTCAATCACACTCGTTGGAGTATGCATCAAGAAATTAAATGCGAAAAAGTAATAGGGATTGATGATTTTTTGCTGTTACTGAAGCAATCCTGGGATTCAAAAGATGAAATACACCAATTATTAAATTAAAAAATAACCTTAAATCACAAGCTTGTTCAGTGATGCATTTGGCTTGAGTATTTGGCTGTCATGATGGATGTTACAAAACGATTAACTGATTTAAAATTTATCGTTGCGCGCTATGGAAAAACTTGTAATGAATATGTATGATAAAGCAAATATATTCAAGTGCAAGTTGGTTGTATAAGAGAAACATTTTTAAAAGAAAATATGATTCATTTTTCTTCATACTACTTGTTCAAATAAAATTCAAGGAATACTACATCTCATTGGAAATAGGTCATAGTTACCGAGAATCTAAGAAGTGAATTTGAAGCTAGATGTGCAGATTTCATATGCTTGGATAACAAATTAACATTACTATTTTATTTTATTTGCTTTTTTGTCTCCTTTTTATATGGCATTGATTGTATTTAACTTTTTCTTATATTGATTTAGTGCTTAATTCAAACGTATGCTTAATTCCCCCTCTTTTAGAGGACTAAGAGCCATTGATAGATTAGATAGTGTATTCATTGTAGGATTCATTAATTATGAATAAATCTTATCTCATCTTATTTTCATATGTGTTTCCAGCAGTAATACTACTAACAACTCGTTGGAATGCAAAGCCACCTGAGGCCAACACGATTACACACGCTCTTCTTCCAGCCTAATCTAATCTTCACTCTTAACCCCGCCCACTTCTTTCAAGTTTTGTATACCTCACTTCTTATGACCTTTTCATATACCGTTCGGGAACGACCTACTTTTTGCTTTGCCTTAGATGTATGGCTAAAAAAAATCTTTGGCAGTCTATCATCCATCACCTATAGACCTAAGACGTGACCTAGTCATCAAACTTTCCCTTTTTGTGGCCCTAGAAAGTTGGTTCGAGCCAGATTTTTCATACAGCTTAGTGTTTGTAATTCGATCAATCAAACGATTATTTATCCATACACAGTTTCCGTGGGAAACATATAGCAATCTTCCATAGTCTTTTGGAGCACCCATGTTTCCCAGCCATACTTGACCACTGTTATGATCGTGGCATGACAATACCAATGACAAGTGCTAATGAAAAGACACATTCTTCATTTTTTACCCTATAGATAGAGTTAATACCTAATAATACATAAATGGGAGCATTAAAGATTTAATGTAATTACGGTTTGAAAGAAAAATTCACGAAGATTGCCATGCCAGACATTTATAGATATTTACCGGTAGAACTTGACAAGCTAAATAGTATTTAATTGATTTCGAATTGACCTCGGGGTTTTTGAGGCCATTTCGGGTTTATAGCAATAAGAATATTACAGCAAATACTATTTCTCCAGGGATAATAAACATTGTGGCACTGGAAAGATATCCATTATCAGGCAAGAAACTGTAAATTAGAATTACTGTAGTATTAAATTATTTGTTTCTATTTTATATTTATGCCTTTTTCGTTCTCTATGCTTAGCTTAAACTCAGAAAAATTTTGCCTTCATCGCTATTATTTTGGGTCGTTACTATTATAATTTTTAATGTATCAATTATCAGGTAAAAACCGTAAATTAAGATTGCTTTTATATTATATTATTTGTTTTTATTTTATAATCATACCTTGTTCGCTCACTATGATTAGTTAATATTTTGAAATATTTTACCTTCATCGGTACTATTTTGGATCGTCATCATTATAGTTTTTAATATACATGAACAAACGACTAGATTTATACACACCCTATAAGTTACACAGCGGCTTAAACTTCTAACTTTGCATTTTGGCACAAGTCACGCATAGACTTAGACACCTGTACCGTTCCTGAAGCTAACTAAGATCTGTAGAACTTCCCTAGAAATGAAAACCTGACCCCAAACCCTACTTTAAACTTTTTATTACTAGATTGATTCTAAAATATGGCTCGGTTTGATTTTTAATCAGGGCGAGAGGGGGGCACATTGAGAGGGCTACAAATGACTTTTATGTTTTTTTTTACTGTTATATAGGATTACATAAATCAGATTATTGTCAGACTCTCATATTCTACTATCATATTTTAAAGTATTCTACTTTCAACACTTGATAGAGGCTTGTGGTGGCTTCATCATTACTTCTATACAACAGACGGTATTGTAATTGCAATATCTGATTGTTAGCAATGTTGCTATTAAACCCATTCTTTTAATAATTAACATATACACACACAAATAAAATCAGATAGGGTAGAAAACTCAAAAGATAGGAAGCGACATTGTATAAGGCATGGGATTCAAATATAATATGTTTACATCTCAATTCAACTTCCTCTTTTCATAGGCTTAATAGCTTTTTCAGTCGCTCAAGTTTTGTAACTTCTACTTCCATTCGTCTTTCTTCTTCAAGTACTTTAGTTGTTTTTCTAAGATTTGGCGAAAGCTTGTAAGTTCCAATAAAACCACTAAAAACAAAAAAAAATGTTAATAGTATTTTTGAAAAGATAAAAAGTTGCTGATACAGAACAGACCTAAGACAACAATTAGAGACGTGAAATACCGAAATGTGCCAAAAACTGGTCCAGTGAAATTCCAAAGGGGAGAAAAACTACAAAGCACTAAACATTTGGGAGCCCGGTTCCAATAACGCGCTTTATTGAGCTTGAGATCATGTTTAATATGTTTTATCTCCCATTAATATTTGAATTCCGTACATGTATATTAATTCAAGTCTGGGGAGACCAAGAACGACATTATAATAGAAAAATTTCATCACTTAGTACCCCATTTTTACCCTAGGTGGGCCCAGAAGGGGTAAAAATACCGTTTGTAGTATTATAATAATATAACAAATAATTGACAAAATACATAACTGAAAGGTCAATTGCTATGATTTTAAGTCTGGGAAGACTAGAAATGACATCAGAATTGGAAAATTCCATCGCTTAGTACCAGTTTTTACCCTAAAAGAGGTCAGAGGGGGATGAATGTTCAAAATCCTAATTTGTGCAGTCTTTGGTGGATGGAAAGGTCGTTTCTTATTAATTCAAATCGAGGGAGACACAAAATCTTATCAAAATGGGAAAATGTCATCTATTAGTACCCCATGTTAACCCAAGCACGGTCAGAGGGGGATAAAAAAAATCAGAATCTTAATTCGTGCAGTATTTGGTGGATTAAAAGGTTGTTTCCTATTTATTCAAGTCTGAGGAGACCAAAAATAACATCTTAATTGAAAAATTCCATCGCTTAGTACCCCATTTTCCACCCTAGGTTAGGCCAGAAGGGGTAAAAACAACATTTGAGCTATTATAATAAAATAATACCTAATTGAAATAAATATGTAATTGAAAGGTCATTTTCTAATTATTCAAGTTTGGGGGGAGGGGGCAAAAATAACATCAGAATTGGAAAATTCATTTACTTAGCACCCTATTTCCATCCTAAGCGAGGTCAAAGGGAAATGAAAAATCAGAGCTGTAATTTGTGTAGTTTTGGTGGATTAGAAGGTCGTTTCCTATTAATTAAAGTCTGGAAATATAAAAAATTATATCAGAATTGAAAAATTCTGAACATGATTTAGTACCTCACTTCTACCCCAAACGAGATCAGAGGTAGTTGATCTCTTTTACGGGGAAGCCTCTATGCCCCCTCTTGAGGCCCGAGATCATCTAAGGTTTGCAGTCAAAATACTGTTTGATTCTTCTTTAATTCGTACAGTTTGTTTATATTTTACCATCTATCCACTTTTTTTTAACGTTTTCTCTTTCCATTTTAATTTCTATGGGCACCGTACGGCAATGTATAGGAATATAGTAGGGTCTTAACGGCATTTTCTCCGAGTAAAACTTTACACGGTAAATCCATAACTTTGGGAATACAAACACATAGGACTGACAATTTGATGCTTCGTCTTAGGAGGCTGACCCTTCTAGGATTTGAGGGTTTGACTGTGCGTTCATTTTTCTTTAATGTAAGGTTTTTTCATACATTATTATTTTTCGGATTGAATGGACTCAGATTTTACGACCTCGTCTTAGGGCACCGACCCTTCTTGGGTTTGAGGGTTTGAACGTGCTTTCAATTCTTTAATATAAGTTTTTTCGTACTTTATTATTTTTTGGATTGAATGGACCCAGATTTTGTGACTTCGTCTTAGCGTGGTCACCCTTTTAATTTTTTTTGTGATGAAATTTTATGTTTTAATCAATAAATATGTTCATTTTGAGAATTTATTGAATAAAGAGAATATTTAAAACACTGTCAAAGTTAAGTTCATACTCCTTATTACAGGAAAGTTTAAAAGAGGAAAACTACAGAATGAAGCCTCCTTACTAGTCAAAGTTCATGCCCACCTTCAACCCTACAACATATAAGAGATGGAATTTTAATTTTTTACTGAGATTCCAAGATTTAACATTCCAATTTTTTGTTTCATCATGTTTTTCTAGTGTTTGAATTTTTTGTTTTATCAATAAGTATCTTCATTTTGAGAATCTATTGAATAAAGAGAATTTCAAAACCATGTCAAATTAAGTTCATATACCTTTTTACACGAAAAGTCTAAAATAGGAAAACAAAAGAATGAAGCCTATTGAATTACTCACATTTCGCGTCCACCTACAACTCTTTAATATGTAAGAGGTGGAAATTCAATTTTTTCTGATATTCCAAGATTTAACATAAAATTTTTTTTTGTATCATCATGTTTTTTTACAGTTTGATTTTTTGTGTTTGATATATACAACACATATTTTATTATGTACATCCCTATAGTACATAAGAGATTGATATTCAATTTTCTATGATTTCCATATTTTAACATTTCAATTTACGACTTCGCCTTAGGGGCACTAACCCTTCTAGGGTTTGAGGGTTTGACAGAGGGGTTTCCCACCAATATATCATAAGTGTATTACAGAAAAAGTGCTGTAGTATCTGTTGGCAAACTGTCGATGGTAATAAAACTCTCGGAATTTATCAGCTACCTGAGTTTATTGTAGTCAAAAGTGCTTTTATTAAATTTTCTGATACCCAGTCAACAACTAAGTTACCTACTAGCTGAGTTTAGTGTTTTTGTTTAATTCTCTGATACTTAGTCACCAATTAATAGACTCGGAATTTACCAAGTAGCAGAGTTTATTGTGCTCAAAAGTGCTTTTATTAATTTTTTTATAACTAAAACACTCAGAATTTACCAGCTAGCTGAGTTTGTTGTACGCAAAAGTACTTTTATTAAATTTTAATACTCAGTCAGCAGCTAAGACATTCAGAATTTACCTAACTTCAAGACATTTTGTTTTAACTTAGAGAATGGCTCTTATAAGAATATTTTTTCTTAATGTTTGCCATAAATCTTTTTTTCACGTTAATTTTGTCTTAGATTTTCATTAAGAGCAAGGTTAAGGAGTAAAAGATTGAAACAGACTTTTTTAATTGTGTTAGATGTAAGAACAGGAATTTTCAGGGACATTAACTGCTTTGAAGTTAGGTTCGTTTAAACAAACATAACTTGAAAGCAGTTAATCCAATGTAACGTAGCTTAAACTTCAGTTATGCTGCCATCTATAATTAAAGCAGAAAAAATGACAGCACTTAATGTAGTGAAAACAAGTCTCCATCTAAATTTTTAAATGTAAAACTCACTGAACGTTTCTGGATTTTTTTATGCGGCTGCCTCCTTAGTACTCTGTGGTTGGTCATCAAAAGTAGTTAGTTTACTGTATGTTTTAGATCAATATTAATTGTACAGTGAAAGGATAAACACTTACGTATTATTTGAAAAAACGTGAAGATGAAGTATTTCAAGAAAGTGTGTGCGCATGTTAGTGCTATTGTAGCATTGGATGCTGACAAAGACAAATATTTGAACTATGAAACAAGCACTAAGGTAACACTATTGGAAAGGTATTCGTGCATTGTCATGACAGTGAGTGAAGAGCGGCACCTTCTTGCTAGGGCTTGTGGTAACACGTTATCCAGTGATAAATCCTATCGCCACCTTTCAGGTCTCCAACGCTTTGAATACTTGTTCAGATACTCAGAGATGCCAAAGAAGGAATTTTCGAACATGGACACTATTACCTGGCTCACAGGTGGTATTTAATTCATCTGTTCAAACTTTGAAATAAGCAGATTTTTCATTTTGAATTGACTCTCATACTGCTGATAAAAAAAGAATTAGCACACAAAAATATTCTGTTTCATAGAAAAAAAAATAATGACCAGCATACACATACCATTTTCATTTCTTATTTCAAAAATACCAATAGAATGTTGTTAAGAAAAAAAATGCGTTCCACGGTCTAAAAAAAGAGTGCCCCAAACAAATAAAGGAAACAACAACGTGACGTAAGGATATTTTTATACTATGTCTCTGAAAATCTCTTTTCTTACATCTCACACCATTAAAAAAGTCTGTTTCAATTTTTTACTCCTTAACCTTGCTCTTAATGAAATTACAAGACAAAATTAACTATAAAAAAGATTTATTGCAAATATTAAGCAAAAACTGTCTTATAAGAGTCATTCTCAAAGTTAAAACAAAACGTCTCGAAGTTAAAAAACGTCACGAAGGAAAAACATCTCGAAGTAAAAAAAGCGTCTCGAAGTAAAAATAAATTGTCGAAGTAAAACAAAACGTCTAAAAGTTAAAAAAAACGTCATGAAGAAATATAAACGTCTATATTTAAAAAAAGCTCTAAGAAAAAAACGTCTCGAAGTTAAAACAAAACGTCCTGGAATTAAAAAAAAATCACTAAGTTAAAACAAACCGTCTCGAGGTTAAAAAATATCAAGAAGAAAAAACGTCTCGAAGTTAAAAACAGCTTCTCGAGTTTAAAAAAGCCTAAAAAAGAAAAAACGGCGTGTCGAAGTAAAAAAAACTCGCAAAGTAAAAAAAAGTCTCAAAGTTAAAACAAAAACATCATGAAGAAATGAAACCGTCTCGAAGAAAAAAATGTTTTTTTACTGCATCTGTGTAAAGGTCATTATAAATGACAATAAATAAAATAAATGACAATTATAAAGGACATTAAACTCAGTTAGTTGATAAATTCCGAGACCTTTAGTACCATCGACGGTGTACCAACAGATATAGCCAATGAACTCAATAATAGCAATGACGAAACAAATATTAAACTTCTGACTGAAACCATGTGAGAAAAAATGTCAAGAGAAAATATGGCTAATCATTCTATGGATTTGAAGTCAAAACATTCGATTTTTTATGATGATATTAAAAAAAATTTAATATTTTTGCAAGCTAAGTTGCGTAACAATTCCACGCTTCATTTGCATGCAATAGATACTGAGAGTCTTATAACTCCTCCCCGCAATGAATTCTATGGGTTTTATGACTCCTACCTGCAATGAATTTAGACGGGTTTACGACT
Organism: Artemia sp. Qi Xiang Cuo; assembly: GCF_049724085.1. NCBI lineage: Eukaryota > Metazoa > Arthropoda > Branchiopoda > Anostraca > Artemiidae > Artemia > Artemia sp. Qi Xiang Cuo. The sequence continues at coordinate 35,462,326 of NC_142809.1, forward strand.
CCCCCTAACCAGAGGAAAAAATCAGCTGTGTAACTATTGGAGTCAATGAACTATTGCACAATCGATTTCGCTGGCCTTGAATGTAAATTGCGCAACGAATTAACCCTAAGACACTTGAATTCTGTTGGGATCAAAGAACTTCTACTTTTTCTATTACGGAACAAGTCTTTTTAATCTTGAGCAAAGGCATAAAAGTTTTATGAAGTATTTCTCTACTTAAATGATACATCAATAGCTTTCAAGATGATTGGAATGTATGATACTGAATTTATTGGTTTGAAAAAATTATCTTGTGGTGTTATATTTGAATTTGCATTCTGTTATTATCTGTGGAACACGAAAAAATTGACTGTTATCATTGGAAAGTGTACTATAATATGTTTGAGTATGGTAAAAGCCTGTGTACTACATTAGGTCATATGAACAGACTGGGATTCTACGACCGAGTGATTTTACCATATAATAAGTGCGGAAATGAACTGAGAACTGAACAGGAAGAGTTCGAGAAATATGCAATTTCTTGGAGTTGAAGCACTGTACGTTAAGGGTAATATGCCTACACTTCAAAACTGTGACCCTAAAATTTCACTTTTCAATTTAGAAGAGTTTAAATGTACTAAATTTGAAGGAGATTGTCACCTTCCCAAAGAAAAGGTTAGATTCTTCGCACAGTGGATACCAAGCGACATACTTGATCGTGACAAGTGCACACAACACGGTAAAAACTATTCTATATCATGGAATCCTCGTTTGTGGATGTTTAATAGTGAACTTTAAGTATTATTTTTATGTAACTATGTGTTTTTTTCAAAAGAAATCCTTTTGAATATATCCAAGCCATAAATATCTTTAAGCTTAACCCGTATTTATTTTTTAGAATAGTTCAAGTTCATAGGTAAAATACTACACAAGGTATATCCCTCCTCCTCTACCAGGAGTCTGAGATAGATGAACAGGATTTTTCTTCCAAAGTCAGAAACAAGCGAATTGAACTTTTATTTCAAAAGTCAGAGACATGTCAGTCGGAATTTTCAGGGTTTTCTCTATATTTTATGAGAAACAATCGTCACATCAGGGACAAGTTTCAGAGACTGTTACCAGAAGCAATCGCTCTGCTAGTTTCAAATTAAGCTATGATGGATGAAAATATTGAAATAAAAACATCTTTTTACTGTGATTGTTTCATCTGTAAAGGTTGTTATCAGGATTTCACCAATTCTTTTGAGTCTAATGCAGCCAATTTGGAACACGTAGACAATGGAAAAGTCAAGGAGAATCTTGAAGAGATGAGGAGAAAATATTGAAACAAATGAAATCAATTAGAATGGAGCAAAGCTCAGTTTTATATTGTTCAAGTTAGAAACTAGTGGAAGAAAGGATGCCCTTACCACCAAAGAAAAATCAAAAGCACAAAAAAGGTATTGGAAAAGGCGGTAGAGTATACTAGAAAGGGATAACGAACAAACAAATAAAAGATGAAGAAATGCAGAGTCCCCTTGGAGGAATTCTTCAGATTTATTGAAAAATGACAGAGAAGATTCATATAAAAGAAATAAGGCATACACACATTCATTATGGGTCTGGAAGAACTCCAGTTTATCAATTTATGCCAAATCTCATCATTTTTGGCTCTTATAAGAATATTTTTGCTTAATATTTGCAATAAATCTTTTATCCTTTTTTATTTTGTCTTAGAGTTTCATTAAAAGCAAGGTTAAGAAGTAAATCATGTTTGTATTTCCACATTCAAGGCCAGAGACATCGATTGTGGTTTATTGACTCCCGTGCAATGATGCATGACAACACTTTTATCCATACGACGAAATGATACATGACACCTTTATAATTCATTACGGGGGGAATCATAAAAATCGTAGTCATTACGCAACTAATGCTTAAGGCCAGATAAATCAGTTATACAAGATTTCAGTGACTATCAAGAGTAACTTAAGGCTATACCATTGCGCAACTAACACTCAAGTCCAGAGAAATCAATTATGCAAGAATTCAGTGACCCTCAAGGGTACTTAGGGAATGGCCTTGATAGAGTTCGTTGATCCTCAAGAATGCCTTAGGGGATGGCATTTACTAAATAGTAAAAAAGAATGAAAATGTTCAGAGAAAAATTAAGATTCGCCCCAAAGGGAAACCACCCGAAGGCAGTTTTTGGCTAAGGCAGTTTAGGCTAAGCTTGTAAACCATCCGAACAAAGTTTTGTGTGTGTTAGTTTTGATATTACTCTTTACAGTCCTCTGAAGGCCCAGGTTCAAAAATGTTCCACGTATTTAATTCAAAAGTTCAAGAATGGATAGTAGGGACGGGTGGTTTTTAAACTAAAGGTGATATATAATATACAAACACACAAAATGCAATAGCATGGCAAGTGCATGAAACCTATTGCTTAGAATGTATTTTTAAGAACATAATAATATCATTGACTCGTTGGTCCATATGACTAACGCATCGTTTTTTTTTACCGTAAGAAATCTCTGGTCTCACATTCGATTCCTACACCAGACAAATAATTCATAAATTTAATGGTTGCGGTTGGACGTATTAACAGGATACTACACATTTCATTTAATTGTTAATTCATAAGATGATATGTGAGGGTTTCTGTCAATATATTTCTGAGAACCATTTATTAGCATCAACTTGTTAGTTCAGTTGACTAGAACGCCATTCCTTCGTCCTTAGGAGTCTCGAGTTCAAACCCTACACCTGTCAAATATTTCTGAAATCATCGGAAAATGCTTAGAGAACATCTTACATCATTACGCAATCTGTTGCATATGTGGAACTGGGATAATAACTCCCCACCAATGTTTTTTATATCCACACTCAAGGCCAGAGAAATTCATTCTGCAATCCAAAAGATCACACCCATCATCCGTTAAAGACCACACCCAATCGGATGTAAATAGGCAGCAATTAAATCCAAAAGACCGTACCCAATTGGAAGCAATGACACTGACTCTCTTTGAAAAGTGTATAGCGGTGGTGTTATCCACACAACACTACAAGGGGATGATCACTCTCTCCGAAAGGTGTATAGCAGCGTTGTTGTTCATACGACACTGTGAGGGGATATTCACTCTCTAAAAGTTCTGTTACTCTAAAGAGTACCTTAGGAAATGGCCTTGATAGAGTTCATTGATCCTCAAGTGTGCCTTAGTCGTAGTGGCTATAGCAGCACGTATATTCATTATGCACATTCTACTCTTGTCAATGTTTTATCAATTATCCTCATATCTTTTCTATAACTGATTTTTTTAACTCCTTCCTCAACTTCAATTGATTAAATTTACTCCTTCCTCAACTTGACTGAATGGTAATGCTGAAAGCGGAACAAAATTCTTTATATGTGTCCAGTTTTTACCTTTTTTTGTGATTTAGTCTTTTCAGATCAGGTTACAACTGGGAATCCTGGTACTCCAATTTTGCTTAGACAGGTGAAGAAACGCCTTTTAAACCCGTTTGCATTTACCTAAGGATACCACCCCTTTTTTACAGTATTTTCTCTTCTGCATAGCTAATTTCCGGTAATCGTACTGTCCTGCCTTAAGGTAGGGTTGAATCAATGCTACCCAGTCCTCTCCAGGCTGTCTGTTTAATTCCGTGGTTCTTTGAAAATTATAGATGTACACAAAAATCTTCATTTACTTTCATTGGTTGACCGTACGAATTAATTCAATGCCGAAGATCTTTGAGGCCCTTTGAAATTTCCATCCATGCCCTCCATTCTTCTCTGTCTAAATATATATCTGTTTCCTGCCTTCTTCCTCTTTTCATTCCCTGGCTATTCTCTCACCTTTTTCTTTTCGGGCCCAGTAATTCATCATTTGCATAAATTATACATGGTTACTTTTCTGGAATCCCCTGCTATGAATTTCTGATATTTGGTCTACGTATACTGATTTCTCCTTTCATTATTTTCTCTCATTCCATTCTCTGGGTCTATTCGTTCCAAATTACTTTTCTGCCTGTGTTTGGGGTTATAACAGGCGAGAGAGGAACCGAACAAATGTGCGAATATTGTTTTGATGGATTAGCTGGACTTAAAGTCACACAGGCAAAACTACCCTGTGACACACACCAAGAATCCGCACCAGATGCTGGTGGCTCCAAATGTAATTTCCACCTAGGCAGATTATGCCAAAAAGAATAAGCTTATATTACTTTAGTGTCAAAATTACGCGCTAACGGACAAATTCTCGCTAATTTGCCGTGTCAATAATCTCAAAACCTTCGAAACTGAAGATTATCTCTAAGTCCACTAAATCCACTCAAACTATTATCCAAATTTTACTTTTTTTCATCTGTTCCCCAACCCCTTAATATTTCAAATTCGGAGAGATTCCTCTACTTAAAAATCAATTCGCCCATCAATCATTTACTCAATTTATTCAACTTTATCTCTATTTATTCTCCAAATCTCAAAATTATATCATTATTCCGGCGATAACGGTAGATTTATTCGTTCATTTTTTCCACTTTATATGATATTTCATTAGGCTATACCTAACACCCTATCATTAAAGTCATCCTTGCTTATGCAATGCTTTTTCCCTAGGTAAAGCCAAGCTCGTCAAATTTTCAAAATTAGCAATTGGGTATTTAATTATGTTCTTCTCCATGCAATTTTTTGTACGCTACTATATAGGCCCCTTTATGCAGGCTGTCTTCTTTATGTAGGATGTTTTCCAGAGAAATTGCTTAAGGATTGTTCTGGGTACCCGACTGACTGACCGTATTTCAAACAATAAGTTGTATGAAAAATGTGGTTCAATACCGCTCTCTAGAGCTATAATGGAAGATAGGTTGAGGTGGCTCGGGCACTTTGTGTGGATCAAGGACGACAGATTGTCGAAGACTGTTCTTTTTGGCCAAACGTTTAGGGCTAAACGGAATGCAGGTCGTCCTCGTCTGGGGTGGGAGGACGTCATAAAGAAAGATTTGAAGGAAACGGGAACTTCGTGGGAGGGTGTAAAAAGGGAGGCTTTAAATAGATTGGGATGGAGGAGGAGCCTGCATAGCTTAATTGGCCTCAGGTGGCTTGGTATTGCGGTGAGTTCTTAGTAGTAGTAGTAGTAATAGTAGTACTATATAGGCCAAATTAATTCGTATCTTTGGAAATGCATGTTCGATTCACTACCGGTGTTCCGTTAGTGCTCTTAGATTTTAACTGCCAGTATTATTACCCTAAGGTCACCAGTGTTAGTCTCCAGTGCTGCCTGGATACGTGGTACAGCGATACGAGTGCCACTATTGATGGAGATAGGATAAGGTATCGCGGTCAAACGATTTCCTTTTTAATATTCCTCCACCAACATTCGTAATTTAATGGGCTGCAATGGTCAGTTGCCACTAATGTAAGCCCTCTGGCACCTCGGTGCCACAACCACTCTGACGCACCCGGGATTTTAAGACTTCTGTCCTTATGATTTCCGCACTGTGGTCTGACTACAGTTATAATCAGTAGGGATACAATTTATATACTACCTCTGGGAGGAGTAAGTGTCATACTTGGCAATATATCGGCCAAGGTCACACTGTAAGAGCCCAAATCATCAAGCCCAAGATTCGTTTTCTAAAACTGTTACTTTCCCTATGGAAAGATATCTCAAATAATAAATGACTCAATCTCTGTACCAACCACTACATTGTTTTTCTCTAGACTCTACTTAGGCTAGTCAAAAGAAGTCAAAAGTGGAAAGAAAAATAAAGCTTACTATTCAGATCATAATCACAAAATAAGCTAAAATCAATTTTGCTTCAAAAAGGCAAGAATAAAAACCACAACGAGACATAGCTTATGGAGACCAACCCATCCTAACAAATAGTGTATTTTGCATTAAGCATCAAGACATGGCTAATTGTAGACAGATAGTCCGAGTAATTGAGAGGCAAATCTGGGATAATCCCATTTTAGGATTGTATAAAAATTATGGCATTTCATTTTGTTGATAGATCCATAGACCCATTTGTTGATAGACCCATCCATAGGTCATTCCTAGGACAGAGCTAGGGTAGATAGTCATAAAATTAAGGGATAAAAGATTGGATTGATTTTGAGTTGTCGCGTGACGGCTACTCGTCATTCAGAATGTATGAATTAATCCTCCCTCTTACCCCAGTCAAATTTCATACATATCTAGTCGTTTAAAAATGCATTTTGGTTCGGGATGACTCATCCTAACTACGCAGTTTCTACTCAAAGCTAATCATCCAGCCTACAAAAAATTTACCCAAAATATTACACGAAAAGAGAAAACCGAAAATTACAAAGTAAATCGAAAGGGAGGAGTGAAACAAAGAGTGCCAAAAATGCGAAAAATGTTAACCTAATCGGAGAAACAACAAAATAAGACATTTATCTGGTTATCAAGGCCAAGGCCCCTAATAGCCATATTGTTCCAATTAGCCTAGAGGTCAAATAGGGATTGGGAGTTATGGAAGTTGCCATTGTTTATATATAAGGCTGGTTTTTGGTAGAAGGGGCCATGTTTGATCCTGAGTCTCCAAAAGGCTTAGAATACTAAGTTGGATATGTCAGAGAATGATTCGAACCAAAACATACTGCACACATATCAGCCGTCGAAGGGGCACTAATTATAAAAGGCACGAGATATAGTGGTTTTCTTTAAAACGAGCCCTTAAACAGCTCACTATGATGTTCAAGTGCCCCGCTAGCAGCAGGGAGAAAAAGTGACATATCAGTGCTACTCGTACAAAAAAATGATTTTCCTTGTTTTTCCAGTTAGGGGATTGTAAACCTCCTCTGTCAGGTTTTTGGTCACTGCAATTTCAATGTTATACTTTTTTTTTGTTTTTTTTTCAATCCGACACCATTCTTTCAGAATTTCTGGTTTTAAGGGCTTTATAGTTTTCATTGTAACTGTAGTGATGTTGCAGTGTTTAGGGTATAATCACTGGAGAAATGCTGAACTACATAAAACCTGAATTCTAGCGGAACACTTAAACTGGCAAGAACTTTTCAGCATGAATTCCAACAGAAAATAACATTTCATAGAAATAGCAAAGTTGAAAGCTTACCTCTCTTCGCCCACTATGATCAAAGGCTGGTTTTTATTGAATGCAATTCGGGTAAGCTTTGGTCTGTCTCGAGGAGCGAGTCTCTGAACACATATTGGCTAAAACTTTTTGACTGAAAGATCAAAAACATACACCTTCCCAGCGGAGCTGATTGTTGCGAGCGTAGTACTAGAATAGGGAGACCACACAACATCTGTTAGAGGGTCTGCCAACTTAAAGACTAGCAGAGGATTGCTGTTTAAAAAAAAGTAAATGAGTAATCATCTATAGTAGATAGGTAAAACTAAACTTGATGTAACTTATATATTTAAAATCAATGTAAAGTTCCAATTCTTTTGATGTATCTATTGGTATCAAAATTCCGTTTTTTAACGTTTCGGTTACCATTGAGACAATTCGCTCTTACTATAAAGTTCGTTAACATGAATTTTATTATAACAAAACTCTACGAAGTTCCATTGACAAGCTATATGTGGAAAAGAAAAGGAAAACAAAAAAAGATGCCTTTTAGGCAGAATGCTGTAGTAGCTGCCGTTTTTATTAATTTTCAAGCCAATATATTGCCCTTGCTGTTCAAGTCAAGGGACCTATATAGAGGTTTAGGACAAGACGGTTCTAATGGCGTACTTTTTGTTCTGATCTGACTCTATTTTTAGGAGTTATGGGTTGTTATATTTCTTAACATTGGATGTGATCGTCTCTGACTAGGTTGCTAGCTACCACTGCAACCCGAATTATAAAGAGACCTGATGGCAAACAAGCACGCTGATACGCTGATCTATGGAATAGTAAGACATGCCCCTCAAAGAATCAGGGAGTTAACTAAGTCCATAATTTGTTCTGTAACATAAACTTCATTAATCAGATATTTTAATATTCTACAGGGTCTACAGGGTTTTTATTTGTCTGGTGTATAAGCCGCCTAGCACTGGCTTGGACGAATTTGTTGAAGGTTTCGATCTGTTAATTTCTGGTATGTCCCGTAGTGGTTTAGATTTTACCTTCACGGGAGATTTTAATTTGAACATGCTAGATTTGAAAGGTGATAATTTAGATTTTTTTAATTACATGGTTGCTAATGATCTTTACCCTTTAGCATGCGTACCTACAAGGATTTCTAGTCATTTATCTACTTTTATAGATAACATTTTGTCAGCTCTAAGTTCCTAATTACCGGCTATGCTGATGTGAGTATTTATCCCGGATCTGACCATCTCCCAGTTATTGCGAGGATTACTTGTGTGCAGAAACCTAGAAGCAAAGCAAAGAAAAGGAAAGTGAGGCAACTGAAAAAGGCTAATTTAGATAAATTTGCGGAGGAACTGAGTACACTTAGCTAGGTTCCTGTTCTTGAAATAGCGGGTGATGTAAATGATGCGTACGACACATTCTGCTCGATTATACAACCCATTTACGAACAAAAATGTCCTCTAAAAATCGTTAAAGATAGGAAGGATGTACCCCAGAAACCTTGGATGAAAGTTGAAATTATTCATGAAGTGGAAGACAGGATTCATCTTCATGAACAGTACCTTAGGACAGAAAAAGGTAAAGATTTTGAAGAATTCAGGAGAGCCCGTAACAAGGTAAACTCTCTTAGAATAAGAGCAAAGAGAGATTATTTTGAAAAGAATTTTACTGAGACCAAAGTTAACTCAAAGGAAACCTGGAAAATCATCGGAGAGATGAAATCAAAGAAGAGCAGTTGCGAACCTCTCTCAATAGAGGTAGATGCGACTACACTCCATGATCCTCTACGAGTGGCGGAAGATTTTGCAGATTATTTCTCTAAAATTGGTCAGACTGTGCAACATGAAAATAACCAGAGTCCTGAATCCTCCCGCGAGTATGAGTTTCAAGATGATAGAGGGGACAGATTAGCCTTTGAGTTTGAGAGGTGTATCTGTGATGAACTACTTAAAATTGTTGGAAGCATGAGCTCCAATTCAGCGCGAATAGATGGAATGAACCTCCGAGATCTTAAGTCTTTTTTTTGTTTACCTTCTGCCTTGTATTGTTCATATAATAAATTTTTCACTAGAAACGGGAATCTTTCCTGACGGCCTCAAGACAACCATGGTTATTCCCCTTCATAAAGGTGGCTCGAGATCTGATACTGGGAGCTAGAGACCAATCTCCGTCCTTTCCCTTTTCTCACAAATACTTTAAAAAGTTGTTAATTGACGACTCCACCAGCATTTTACACAGCATAGTATTCTTAGTGATACTCAGTTTGGCTTCCACAAAAGTCACTCAACCACACATGTGGTGCTACACTTATGTGATTTTGTGAATCAGTGTCTTGATAGTGGACAAATACCTCTCAGTGTTTTTAAAGATTTTAAAAAGGCATTTGATACGGTTGATTTTAGTATTTTTATTAAATAGATTAAAGCTTTTAGGGGTTAAAATTCCATATCTTGTGAATTGTGGTGTTCCGCAGGGTTCTGTGCTGGGTTGCTTTTATTTTTGGTTTATGTTGATACTATGAGGTTTTACCTTCGTAATTCGTGTCTTACTTCTTTCGCAGATGACACTGCTATTTCTTTTCGTGGTGTTTCTGTGGATGAGTTAATTAATAATGTAAATATGGTATTAAATTATTTAAGTGTGTTTACTTCCTTAAGTATGCTGGCGGTTAAAATAAAAAAGAAAAGTTTTAGGGTTTTTAGTCGAATTGGTAAGCCCATTGATCTCGGTGGGCGAATATTATTTTTCTGGTAATTCTCTAGAACAGGTTAAAGGAATGACGTATCTAGGTTTTTACCTAGACTGCTATATGTCTTCGAAACGTCACAGTGATCTTGTGGTATCAAAAGTTGCAAGAGGTCTTGGATTTATACGTCAACTGAAGCAGTTCGTACCAGGTCGGGTGATGTTGCTTCTTTATCATAAGATTATTTGCCCTATATATCGTACGGCTGTATGTTATGGGTTAGCAATTTTTTGGTAATTTTAGGCGTGTACAGGTATTAGAGAATAAGGCAGTCCGTTTGATATATAGGGAAACTAGTACGTTAAAGAAAGTAATAATGCAGTAGCGTAGCTTGTTTTAGGAAGTTAAAGGTGATGTATGTGGGACAAGTTCGTGACTACCATCTTGCGGTTTTTACTTACCAGTGTTTTCATGAAGTGTGTCCATCCGCGTTTTCAGATTTTTTTTTTCGACAAAATAGTTATTATTATACAAGGAATGCGAATAATCTGGTAACAGTGTATACGAGTGGAAGTCGTACTGGATTGATTCCAAATGAAACATCTGGGCCAGGGGGTGTGGAATTCCCTCCCAGATAGTTCTAAGGTGGCTGAACACCTGCATTTTTTTAAAAAGAAAGTAAAGAATGTCTTGTTAGGGGGGTGAGGACCCAGGATTAAGAGACTGAAGATTTATGTTATTATTCGTTTTCTTTTGTCATTGTCTTCTTCTTGTTTTTTTTTTCTTCTGTGTTTTCTATGAATGTTCATAAGTATTTGTGAAGTGAAGTTTAAAATTTACTCATAAATTTAAGTTATTTTTTAAGTATGTGGAATTAGTTTGTGGTAACCGCCCAGTGCAAGTGCATTTATGTCTTCCCATGGGCGGTTACCTATGGATCATGTATAACTAGGTCGTTTTTGTACTAAAGTTATCTAATCTAATCTAGTCTATTGGTTGAGATAGCTGGCTCTCACCCAGTCGGCTCGAAATCGATTCCCGGTATGGGGAGTTTTTACTTAGGATTATTTCTTAAGGAATATAATTAAAATCATCACGTATATGATGATTCCTTTTATTACTTCAGTACTAAGGGCTATAGTACCTTAATGTAATTTTTGTATAAAGTGATTCTATTTTTAAATTTTTGGTTTTTTAATTAAAAAGGCACTAGAACTTTATTTTCCGATTGAATGAGCCATCTTGCAAAATTCTAGGACCACTGGGTCGATACGACCATCCCTGGTAAAAAAAAAAAACACGCATCCGCGATATTTCTTCTGACAAAAAATTCAAGATTCCACATTTTTGCAGATAGAAGCTTTAAACCTCCACAGTAAGGTTCTTTGATCTGCTGAATCTGATGAATTGATTTTCATTAATTCCATGACTTTTAGGGGGTGTTTTCCCCTTTTTTGAAATTAAGGCAAATTTTCTCAGACTCGTAACTGTTTATCGGTAAAAGTAAACTTGTTGAAACTGATATATTTAAAATCAGCATAAAAATCCGATTCTTTTGACGTATCTGTTGATATTAAAATTCAATATTTAGGATTTGGGTTACTATTGAGACGAGCAACTCTTACTACACAGTTCGTTAACACGAACTGTTTGATTTATGTATTAAAATAATCATCTATGTAATGATTCCTTTATTACTTCAATTACTATTCAATTACCAGTGCCGAGCTAGCTACGGAGGAAAAATAACGTAAAACAGAAAAAAATATACTTCCCATTTAGAATCTATTAGGTTGCAGCGACTTTCCTTGTTTTTTTTCAAGCCATAGGATTTTCCTTGTGGTTGAAACCAAGGAACTGCAAATTTCCTGTCAAGGAATTTTTTGTCAGGGCATTCTAATGGTGCACTTTATGTTTTGATTTGACACCCTTTTTAGTGTTTTCAGGCTATTTCTTTTGTTATTATGGGACGTGTTAGTCTTTTACTAGGTTGCAGCTACCGCTGCAACCACGAACATCCATTAAGAAAATTCTCAAAAAGTTATTAATTTTTGGTTAGTATGAGCAGTGGTTCATCCTAGCCCTGGTCTATTTCATGACCGAATGTAACGAAAAGAAAAAATTGTTTGGTTTTCCCTTAGCAGGAACTAGTAGGGAATGAACTGAGTTTTCATCGCTGTTATCCAAGACAGGCTTTAAAGTATATTAGGCTTATTTCCTTTAATGCATTCCAACTGATCTTCTTTCACATTCTGCAATTTGCAGCTTCCTCTTCAGAGCATGGCCTAGCTCTTGTATCGTATATTTTGTAAGTCATTTATGGTTGCAATCTATAATTATGGTGCCATTCATCATCTTGTGTGCAAAATGCTACTTTTTGCCAAAAAAGCGATTTTATTTTAAACATTGTTTTGTTAATTATAAAATCGAGTAGATGTAGCAATTTTCTTTAAACATACTCCCTTAAACAGCTCCCAATGATGTTTTAGTGCCCCCTTAGCTGTGGAGAATGCAAAACGGAAAAACGTGGACACTGATAGTGATTCCCATGGCATGAAAGAGATTGTCCTTGATGTTCAAGCCAAGGGACTGTAAGTTTCCTGTACAGGGTTTCCGGCCAAGGTGGGTACAATGGTGAAGTGCACCGGCCAAGTGGTGAACTTTGTGTTTTGACCCAATGCCGTTTTTAGTTGGCTTCAGGGTATTTTTTTTTTTTTTTTTTTACTACGGGCCGTGGTTTGTCCTTTGCTAGGGTGAGATCTATCGACAACCATGATGCAACAATATGGATGTTTTTAGAGGTTTTAAACCCTTTTTGCTCTTTTAGTAACACATATGTTATCATGTTGTTGCAGCTATGACCCAGAGTTCATTTGGGAAAGAAAAAACTAAATTCCGAACTACTGAAAGGTTAAAAGTGGTCTACTTTGAGCCCCACTTTCGCAGAAAAATTATGAGAGCAGAGTACGTTCATTTGCTTTCAGAATTTTCCTTCTTCACTAAGGCAAAGAGGAAGAAAGTATTGATATAAACGAAACAATATACTACACCTTTGCTTGTTATCCCAAATTTTTAAAGAGGAATCATAGGAAGTTGTTGCAAAAAAATTGATATGAAATGGATTCCACTGTAGGCTTGTAATTGGAAGATGATGCCCTAAGTAGGGTTTCGAAGGTGTTACATCAGACTCAAGGCTTATGAAATATATTAGTCCTTCGGTTGTTCCAACTATTATCAAGCTTGAATCGCGCGGATGAACAGACACACAACTACAGCTACCTACATATATGAATAAAATGTCAATATTGTGAATTTGGGTGGATTTTCGTCACCATTTGCAACAATATTAAGATGGAATTCAAATTTTTTTAATGCATGGGTAATCTAGATTGTTTTAAGCATGTAAAAAGAGGTATTTAGGTCTGTATTCTCTCTCTTCCCTACATCTTGAGACTAAAAAATTCCTTCATTTTCCCTATAAACCGTCTATAATTATTTAACTTCCTAAGGTATGCCCTAAGTCCTTCAAAAAAGTCTCGCCAAAGCTGATGCCTACAAACTATGAAAGACAAAAATGTAAATTACCTTGTTGAATGAAAACCTTTGCCATGCGTTTATTTTAATAAATAATTATTTATAATTCAATAAGATTATTTTCTACAATAGGATTGCGAAACCTAAGCAGTCTTTTTTCTAACCAAATTCACAGAAAAAAGAGATAGTAGGAGAAACATATTTTTTTTTTCGTTCGATACGATCGCCCGGGGGAGAAAAAGAAAAAAAAACACACATTCGTGATTTTTGTTCTACTAAAAAACACAAAATTTTTGTAGAGAGAAGCTTGAAACCTCTCAAGGAGGATTCTCTGATACGCTGTATCTGACGGTGTATTTTGATTGAGATTACTTGACTTCTTGGGAGTGTTTCCTCCATACCACTTTAAAATATCAAACTTGTAGATTTTGATGGGTAGCAAAAACTTGAAATTGTTTACACATTTGGAATTCGCATAAACGACATTTCTTTTGATATTGTTATCAAAATTTCTTTTTATAGATTTCGGTTATTATTGGGCCGACTGGCTCCTTAAATATATATTGTTATCACGAACTTCTTGATTATTAGAATTTTAGAGCCTAATTATGATGTTTTCCGCCCTTTTAGGCTGAAGCTAACAACAAATAATTAAAAGCCAAGAGTAATAATTGAGTTCTGGAACCCATTTATAGATACTATTAACGAAATCTGGTAAAAATGAAGGCTAGATTAAAATTAGAAAGTTTACCTAAGACGCCTAGGTAAGCCTGAAGGAAAACAGGGTAGTCAAACAGGTGCGTCAACTGGAGTCGGTAGAGGGAGAGGGACAGGGGGTGGGATTTGCCCCCAATATTTTATTTTCATTGAAAAATGCTGTTTTTTGGTATTTTCACTGAAATCAACAAAAGTATATCCCAGAATTTAAACATCAAATTTCGTCCTTCCCACGCCTATACATTTTTTGAATTGAAGCCAGTGTAGCCAAGCAAAGTTATCGCATCTTTTCGAGCTTACTTTTCATTAATTAAAAAAACTTTTCCACGAAAGAAGTTTTTCAAAGAAAAGTAAAGAACTCCATTAAACAAAAAATGAGCAAAAATAAAATCAAACAATCTACCAAGCGTGAAACTACCACAAATCAGCATCGATAAATAAATGAAACCCTAAACCCATTTTGAATTGAAGTTATCAAGTATTTTGCAATAGGTTGCATAGGTTGCATCAAAACGCTGGGTAATTGTAGACAGAGAAAAGCCAAGACAGATCGTCCAAGTAATTGAGAGGCAAATGTTTAAATGGCTGGGGCACGGGTAAATGGCAGGAGTATGCATGACTCTCTTATTGGAAACATACTTGTCAGGTTAGTTGGGCTCAAAACCCCTATGCCTTCCCAAGGCCAGAACGTAATTTGCACTTTACTGAAAAAAATATAAATGCTTTTACTTTTATAACTTTAATAAATCAAATAATATTAAGATTTTGATTACTAAATATCAGTATATGTCTATTAAACTGAAAATGTACATTCGTTCGTATTTTTTTTCAGTAAAGTGCAAATTATGTTCTGGCCTTGGGAAGGCATAGGGGTTTTGAGCCCAACTGGCACAAAACCCTTGGAACAAAATGGCTATCTCAAATTTTTGATTGGACGTGTTCGGGGACATGGTGGGCGTGAGAGGGGGTTAGTTGCTCTCCAATCACTTTTGACTATTAAAAAGGGCACTAGCCCTTTGAATTTCCAATCGAATGAGCCCTTTTTCAATTTTCTACGACAAACATTTCAATACAAACCTTATATGACCCCAGAGTATAATTTATAACCCTTTCCCTGAAGACTCTGGGGGGGGGGGTCCTGCTCAAAGTTATAATTTCCTGAACTTTAAACTTCGTGGAATAAAATGGCTAATAAAATGGCAATCAAAAAATTTTTATTGGATATGTTTGGGAAAATGGTGGGCGTGGAAGGGGTGTTAATTGCCTTCCAATCACTTTCGACTATTAAAAAGGGCACTAGCCATTTTGATTTCCAATCGAATGAGCCCATTTTCAAGCTTCTACGACGCCGCGTTCATTAAAAACCTTAGATGCCCCCAGGGCATAACTTACAACCCTTGCCCTGAGGGCCGTGGGGGATTGTCCTCCTCAAAAACATAATTTCTATTTGGAAATCTACAACACTGAACAAAATGGCTATCTAAAAATTTTGATTGGATGTGTTTGGGGAAATAGTGGGCGAGAGAGGGGGGCTATTTGCTCTCAAATCACTTTTGACAATTAAAAAGGGCACTATACCTTTGAATTTCTAATCGAATGAGCCCTTTTTCAAGTTTCTACGACAAAGACTTCAATAAAAACTTATATGCCCCCAGGGTATAACTTATAACCCTTGCTCTGAAGACTGTGGGGGGAGTGTCCTGCTCAAAGGTATAATTTCCTGAACTTTAACTGCGTGGAACAAAATGGCTATCTCAAAATTTTGATTGGATGTGTTCGTGGGAATGGTGGGTGTAAAAGGGGTGTTAGTTGCCTTCCAATTACTTTCGACTATTAAAAAGGGCAAAAGCCATTTCAATTTCTAATCGAATGAGCCATTTTTTGAAGTTTCTACGACAACGCGTTCTGTAAAAACTTTATATGCCCCCAGGGCATAACTTACAACCCTTGTCCTAAGGGCTCTGAGGGGGTTGTCATCCTCAAACACCTAACTTCCAGAACTTAAAACTACGTTGAACAAAATGGCTATCACATAATTTTGATTGGATGTGTTTGGGGAAAAGGTGGGCGTGAGAGGGGGGTTAGTTACCATCCAATCCCTTTCAACTATTAAAAAGCGCGCTAGACCTTTGAATTTGTAATCGAACGAGCCTTTTTTGAAGTTTCTACGACAACACCTTCTATAAAAACCTTACGTGCCTCCAGTGCATAACTTACAACCCTTGCCCCGAGGGTTGTGAGGGAGTGTCCTCCTCAAAAACATATTTTCTATCAGGAAATCAACTACACTGAACAAAATGGCTATCTCAAAATTTTGATTGTATGTGTTTGGGGAATGATGGGCGTGGGGGGGAGTTAGTTGCCCTCAAATCACTTTCGACTATTAAAGGGCGCTAGCCCTTTGAATTTCCAATCGAATAAGCCCTTTTCGAAGTTTCTATGACAACACCTTCTATAAAAAAACCTTATATGCCCCCAGGGCATAACTTACAACCCTTGCCCTGAGGGTTGTGGGGGAGTTGTCCTCCTCGAAAACATATTTTCCATCTGGAAATCAACTACGCTGAACAAAATGGCTATATCAAAATTTTGATTGGATGTGTTTGGGGGAACGATGTGCGTAGGGGGGGGGGCTAGTTGCCCTCTAATCACTTTCAACTATTAAATTGGGCACTAGCCCTTTGAATTTCCAATCGAATAAGCTTTTTTAAAGTTTCTACGACAACGTCTTCTATAAAACCTTACGTGCCCCCAGGGCATAGCTTAAAACCCTTGCCCCGTGGGTAGTGGGGGAATGTCCTCCTCAAAAATATATTTTCTTTTAGGAAATCAACTGCGCTGAACAAAATGACTATCTCCCCATTTTCATGGGAAGTCTTTGGGAGACTGCTGGGCGGGGGGGGGGACTTGCCCTCCAATCACTTTCGACTATTAAAAAGGGCACTAGCCCTTTAGATTTCCAATCGAATGAGCCTTTTTCGAAGTTTCTATGACAACGCCTTATATAAAAACCTTATATGCCCTCAGGGCATAACTTAAAACCCTTGCCCCGAGGGTTGTTCCTCAAAAACATATTTTCTATCTGAAAATCAACTACGCTGAACAAAATGGCTATCTCAAAATTTTGATTGGATGTGTTTGGGGGAATGATGGGCGTGGGGGGGGTCTAGTTGCCCTCCAATCACTTTCGACTATTAAAAATGGCACTATCTACTCCAATTTCAAATCGAATCAGCCCTTTTCGAAGTTTCTACGACAACTCCTTCGATACGAAGTGCCTGTCGAAGAAAGAAAAAAAAAACAAAAAAAAAAAACATTGTGGCCACACCGTTCTTTACTATGATACTGTTAAATACTTACAAACATTTAATAAGTTGCAATATATTTGCTAAGCCAAAGGTCATGACTTCATAGAAAAAAATATATAAAATTGCAATTTTACTAAAAAAAGAAAATAAGTTGCAAAACAGATTACTATGGTTTCATCTAAATAAGCTTGAGAATTTTTAAATATGGTAAAATCTGATACAATTTTTGCGAAAACAGCCACGGAAAATATTCTCATTTAAATCAGAATGATCCCTGTAACAGAGGTATGTGTATTTTATATTCCAGAAATTATTCTAATCTCCTTTACTGTTTACAAAATCCATACCTTGTCTTAATTTTTGCTTTAGTTTGATATATTTTCTTCATAAAGAAACGTTTTCATGAATGAAGAAACAGGATGGAGCAATGGTCCTACAGAAAATTTTTAGTTAAAAACAAAGGGTCAATAATACGGTTTTTCCAGCCCAAGCACCTCTCTTGAAATGCTATCAGTAGCTCCGCTGAATCTGAATTTCAAATTACACAAAACAACTAATTTTTTTGCAAGGAGTATGTCGACTTTCTCAAACTTATGCCCCATAGAGCTATTTAGCGATAGTTAATATCAACTAGTTAAGATAAATTAACAAATATACACAAAACTAAAGTTCAATATGAATTATCGATGTACCAGCCAAATATGGAATCTTATTATGTATTATTCAATGCTAGCCATATAATTTTTCAAAATTAAAAAGAAAGATATTGTGAACTTTGTTACACTTCATTTATTGTTGAAATGAATGCAGGCCTATATAATAGGCCAAAGGATAAACGAAATTAGAATATAAGGTTTTTCATGAAACGTACTTTAAACAGCGTGATTATGAAAGAAACAGCTACATATTATAGTAAAATAAAAAAGAAATTAGATGTTACAAAAAAATCTCCAACAAAAATGAAACCAAATCTCGTTGATCGAGTTAAAAAAAAAAGTATACAAAACTAAAGCTCTACAATATTTCAGAATAACTGATATTATTTCGGTAGTTTTGCAACCAAACTGATCATATACCTTACCTAGAATATCATGACGATTGATCTCATCTGAAATCTGACCGTCGAATTGTAGTGTAACTACCAATAACTGGACAAGCTTTTTCTGCGAAATGAGCCATAGATGTACTGCCCCACTGAAGCTCACGGTCACAAAAGTTGGACACGATTCTATTTTGTCGGCTACCCATTTTATCTAAAACAAACTTCTAATATGCTACTAATATCTAATTTTTTTATTTTTTTTTAATAATGTCATAATAGTCTATTAGGACTTAAATAGTCACAATGATGGTTGATTCTTTTCGAGACTGATGTAAGTTAATTTTTCCATCGGCGGCAAGGACAATAATTAATGATATGACTATTACCTTGGCAATTATCACAGGTCTAGTACATATTTTATTTCATTTAAATCTTTTAAAAGTGTATTTCACTGTATACACTGTATTTCATTTAAATTTACTTTAGTTTTGTATTTTTTTTTCCGACCCTAAAGAAAAGACGCATGGAGATCCTTTAAAATTGCAATAGTGGGAATTAAGGAAATTTTATGATGTTTGATTAATACTAAACTCTTGTTTACAAACTTGCATTTCTTTCTGGACTCAAAACGAAGCAAACACAACAGAGGCAATATAAAACAAATTCAAAGTTTTTCATATCAAATCGGTCAAAACGGAAAAGAGAAAAACGATATCGAATCAAGGAAAAAGAAGCAAATATAGTAATAGTAATACATTCGGTATGTAAGAGAAGAATTTTTTTTTGTATGAGGAATCCTGCTGTTCACATTTAAAATAAATTTTTTTCTAGAATTTTCATTTTAAATTTCTTCCAATTTCCATTTTGTCCTGTTTAGATGTATCATCAAATTTTAAAAGAAAGAAAATTTGGCTTGCAGCTTAAAATTTCTCCTCTTGTTTGCACGCATAATTTAAAATTTTAATTTGTTTTGCCTTGAATTAGAGTTGAAGGAAATTAAGGACAAAATTCTTCTGGTGGTACACACAAATTAAATTCAGAATTTTTTTTGCCACATAAAAAATTAAACAAACGCAAAGTGTTCAGCCAAATCACATACCCCTGTCTGCCTTGAATTTACATCACTAATAAAGATAGCGGATAAAGCAGTTATAACAGACATCTCGTAGTGTCCCTGAGAGCCAGTGATAGCCAACAAAATCAAGCTTGGTATGGGGAGGAATCAATACCCCTAGACCTATGAAGTGTAGACCGAGGCCACAGTTCATATATTATCCAGTATGATCATTCTCTATCTCACCCATTATAAAAACCCGGACCGGGGTGCGAGTGCTCCGGAGAACGTTTTGGCAGATATAAACATGTTAGACATGCTATACAGGTTAGTCTGTTTCCGACTGTTTCCATCAAAGTGCATTGAAACAAACGGAAATAAAGCTAATGCAGAAACAGGCTAAACAAGCTAAGGCAGAAATAAGTGGGAGGAGCTTTTTGTTCACGAAGACCAGAAATGATCTGCGATAATCTTACTGGTATATTCTGTCTACTGTGACCGAGGGAGAAAAAAGGATCCTTTGATGGGCAACAGGATGTGTAACAAAAGGTTCTCTTGCTCGTGCTGGTTCTGAGGAGGAAGTGCCACCTGTCGCTGATCACTCAAAAGTGGTGGATGACTCTCCCCTTTTTTGAAAGACAACTGCTTACCTGCTAGCCCAAAGCTAGCAGGTAGGGTCTTCAAAAGGGAGATATTTTGGGGAAAACCATACTATTACGAATGGAAAACTCTGAGAAAAAAGATAAGCAAGCCCCATCTAAAAAACCACACGCTAATAACCCTGTCACTGTTGATGGTTTGTAGAAGCAACGGGCCTTTCTGGACCCATTGCCGCGTGAAAACAATACTAAAAGCAAGAACGTTGTATTAGAGCCAAGAAATGGGTAAGAGACTGGAAGCAAATTGAGCTGCCGATTAGTTTTTGCATCCCCATTGTAATTGATGTGATGACCATGCAGCTCTTTATCGAAACACTTTTTCAATACATTTATGTTGGTAGCAAGTCAAAATTTCCCATACTAGAGAAATTGATTTAACTTCAGCTCATTTCATGAAAATAAATGTTTAAATTTCGTAGATATTGTTAAACGTAGATATATTAAAAGGATATTGTTAAACAATTCCTCAATGCAAAAAAAAAAAAAATAATGTTGTACCTGATTTATATTGGACGAATCTTTCGAAATAAGTCCAGAGCTTTCATAGAGTAAACCGGACAATTTTGAATGTAAACTATATATGTATACAGAGCCATCTTCCGTTGTAACTCCCAGCAAGTACGGTCTTTTCGCGTGGAAGTCAAGGGATGTCACTCCTACTGGAAACTTGAATACTTTTTCTGGATGGAAAGCATTCTTAAGGCTATATAAACACACTAGTCCACCTCCATCAAAATCAGGTTCCTCTAGAATATAAAACGTTTGTTAGTCACTTATAAAATAAAAAGTGGTCAATGATCCATCACCTCTGTAAATTCCAGCAATAAGTGTTGGGATATTCATTACCATGTAGTCAAAGTACCGTAATAAATGGAATAGAATAAGAGCAGATGGGACTATCCCAGAATAATTAGTTTTATGCAGCTTTTATGTATTTATCTTGTTTTAAAAGAAGCATCCAAGTGGAAATAAAGTGAGAAAACTTATTAAGAGCATATTAATCATGGAAAAGTGATTGTAATCTGCAACCTTTAGCTACTAGTTCCCACTTAAAACATTAATTAGGCATGCACAACCTGCATGTCTCTGTAAAATGAATTTTACTTTAAATTTATTTATTTCAGACTCAATCAGACGGCGGTATCTGGATAGGGGATTAAAACAGGAAGCAGCATCTTGCAAAATTCAACACTCATAAAATTCTATATAGCCTAAAATCGAGAATAAAACTTACAATTCCCACTGTTAAAGGATACAAACTGGGTATCCAAGCATGATCGCTTCTCTGACAATACTTTGTTAACACACAATCAATCTCATAAAATGCCTATTCTTAATTGAATTTTACTAATACGGATAATCAGTTAGGGTTAATTTAAACCAAAAAAGGAAAACCAAAAAGAGGAATGGGGAGAAGATTTACACGCCTCAACTCCAAATATTCACAAATACCTGAGTTAAATAAATCTTAGCAATTGTAAAAAGCGGTTACACTCCTGTCCAAAGATTAATGGCACCAATAGGACAGGAGACTCTATGGGGAATTTGCACCCCTTAGATTTTTGCCACTCCTTGATATATTTTCAAAATTAACTTCCTTTGTATTTTCCTAGAAAATACCATTTTTGTTGGTATTTCATTGAAAAAAATGATAAAAAAAATCACTCTCCCCAAAATTTAGAAAATATATTTAGCCCCAATTCCCCAAAAAAAATTTCGTATGCATTAGTACTACTGTCTGGGATGTGTTCAGATCTGAGATTTATTTCTCTAAGGTTTGTTGCATTTTCTCCAAACTAAAAAAAAAAATAATAATAATAATAGGCCTAAAATCTATTGCCAGAAACCAACTTCAAAACACTAAAAAAAAGGTAATGCAGAGAAATAATTCCTTAACAGCCAAGAACCCTTAGCAGCCGCAAAGGTGTAATTTTAATATAGCAAAAAAGCTGTTCTTATCTTTTGTAATGATACTTACAAAGAACTTTATTTACGATACTTAACTTCTTTTTTTGCATTTCACAAATGAAATTCCCACGCGCAACTGATTATATCCAATCATTTCTATTGTTGAATAGCTTAATAAGTAATTTTTGTTGTCTTACCAGACCCAAAACCAACGATTAAAATTTGAGACAACACTTCAATATTGTCTACAAAGTTTTATATCTTTTTTGTCCTTACTGTCATTAGTATTTCCTGCTACTTTAAAAAATAAAATCCTTAACTGAACGACTAAACCAGTAAAAAGTCGTTTGATCATACCAGACCCAAACCCAACTGCAAAAAGATCAAAGTACTTCGGATTCCAGACTAGAGACCGCACACATGTTCCAGATGAGTTAGTTTTTATTCCTCGAACAGCATCAGTTGGTATTACAAACCTCCATAAGGGTAACAGTGTTCCTTCATTTTCTCTGAAATAGTCTGCTGCGTCTTCAAAATATCTGAGATCTAAAAATAAATGTTCTTGTTTGGTTAAGCAACTAATAAGTGTAAATTTCTTCTTTTTTTCTTGTTTATTTCTCCCTTGTGCCTACTGACTGCAGGATTTTTTTTCCTAGCTTTTCGATAGTTTTATTTCCTTCGTTTATATCTACTATATGTTTGACTTTAAGCTCTTACTGGTTATTTATATACATTTTGTTTCACCTTTGCTTCAGAAAAACACAAACAAAGTCAAATCTAATCATGATCTAACAAACGCTAAATTTAACGGAAAAAGAAAATTCATTTAATATTAGAATACCAGAGCTATTCCCCTATATACATTTTTTGTGAACTCATATTTTTTGTTTAAAAACACTACTACTACTAACAACTCACCGCAGCACCAAGCAGCCTTAGGTTAACGCAGCTACACACGCTCCTCCTCCATCCCAATCTATTCAAAGCCTCCCTCTTTACACCCTCCCAGGGAGTTCCCATGTCCCTTAAGTCTTTCTTTATGACATCTTCCCACCCCAATCGCGGACGACTTGGTTTCCGTTTAGCCCTAGACTGTTGACCAAAAAGGACAATTTTCAACAATCTGTCATACTTCATCCGCAAAACGTATCAAAGCGATCTCTACCTTTCTCTCATTATAGTCCTAGAAAGCGGGATTGAACCACACTTTTCTTACAGGTTACTGTTTCAAATACTGTCAGTCAGCCGGGTACCCAGTACAATCCTTAGGCAATCTCTCTGGAAAACATATAGCAAATCTTCATCCGCTTTTTAGAGCACCCATTCTTCAGAACCATATTTGACCACTGTCATCACTGTGGCTTCCAATATTCTAATCTTTGTTTGCAAACTTATCTTCCTATTCTTCCAAACTTTTTTCCAACTGTGAGAAAACACCCTGAGCCCTGGCTATTCTATTTTTAATATCTTCACTACTCCCACCGTCTTTACTAAGAATACTACCAAGGTAAGGGAAGCTGACCACCTGATCAATCTTTTCGCTACCCAACGTCTCATTTTCATCTTCACTTATTCCTAGCCTTAGCGACTTAGTCTTCTTAACATTAATTTTCAAACCTATTCTAGCACCCTAAACTCACAAAACATCCAAAACTTCATTCATTTTTCTTACACTTATATCTAGGATACTTAATTTTTCAGCATAATCTAAGTCCAGGTTATTTCTTCCTTCCCATTTGATCCCGTGGTCTCTAATTGCCTTTCCTGTGCCCCTTCAGACACAGTCTATCAAAATAATCCATATAAAGGAAGATAGAACACAACCCTGCTTAACTCCTGATTAAATACGAAACCAGCTGCTAAACTCATTTCCTAACCATAGCAGTTTTATTCTCGTACATAGCACTAATCACTTTAATGTATTTGCTGGTATACCATTCAAGTATAAGACCTTTGCTAAAGCTCTCCTATAAACAGAATTGAACGCTTGCTTATAATCTATAAAACTGAGGACCAAAGGTGTTTGATAACTCAAGCACTCCTCAATTATTAACCTAAGAGGGAAAATTTGGTCGACACATCTTCTAACCTTTCTAAAACCGCAGTGTTCTTCTTTTATCACTTTGTCTACAGCATCTCTCGTATTACAATTGATTTATGGCTCATTTAAACTTTAAAGAAAGCGACAAAGCTCTGAGAGAGCGGAGGAATTAAGTGCAAAATGATTTTCGAATATATGTTTCTTTCAATTCATCTTGACTTTTTCAATAGGAAGCCTCATCCATAAATGAAAAATTATATTCTTGAAGCAAGAAGTAGTTAATTAAAGTTAAAATCCTTTGAAAAATCAGTAGCTTTTTTTTAATTCTTTTTCAACTCTGTATTTTTCAATAAAAATATTTTTAGTGTTTCAACTCTGTGTTTTCTAAGAATTTTTTTTCAAACTTTGTTCGAAATTTTTTCAACTCTATATTTACCAAGAAAAACATTTTTAGTGTTGGATATGTTTAAAAAATTCCCCCCGAAAAGCATAGTTATTTGTGGTACACGGACAAAAAAACATTTAATCACTTATCGACACATCGTTTAACAATTGTTGTCACAGTTGACATTAATATAACTCTAAGCATGCTGAAATTTAACAAAATAAAACACGAGCCAAAGAATGAAAAGATGGAATTGTAGAAGAATAAAAAGAAAAGAAATCGAGGTAGTGCCATCATCATGGGAAAAATGAGCAAACGAATCTAACTAAGCCAATAAATTTTCCTCAGTCTTTTAAAGTTGCCATATGAGTGACGTTTTCAAACCATTACATGCAAACCATTAAAAAGAGCATTAGCCATTTCAATTTCCAATCAAATGATCCCTTTTTGAAGTTTCTACGAAAACACTTTCTATTAAACCTTATATGCCCCCAGGTTACAACTTACAACCCTTGCCTTGAGGGCTCTGGGGGATTGTCATCCTCAAGACCTAGTTTCCAGAACTTTCGTAATCGACAAATGGCTATCCCAAAATTTTAATTGGATGTGTTTGGGGAAAAGGTTGGCGTGAGAGGGGGGTTAGTTGCCCTTCACTCACTTTCGACTATGAAAAAGGGCACTAGCCCTTTGAATTTTGAATCGAATGAGCCTTATTTAAAGTTTCTTCGGCAACTCTTTCTTATAAACTTTATATTCCACCAGGGCATAATTTGCAACCCTTGCCCTTAGGGCTGTGGGGGGTGTGTC
Organism: Artemia sp. Qi Xiang Cuo; assembly: GCF_049724085.1. Lineage (NCBI taxonomy): Eukaryota > Metazoa > Arthropoda > Branchiopoda > Anostraca > Artemiidae > Artemia > Artemia sp. Qi Xiang Cuo. The sequence continues at coordinate 35,487,493 of NC_142809.1, forward strand.
CTCCTCATAAACATAATTTCTAAATCAACTACGTTGAACAAAATGGCTATATAAAAATTTTGATTGGATGTGTTTGGGAAAATGGTCGGCGTGGAAGGGGTGTTAATTGCCTTCCAATCACTTTCGACTATTATAAAAGGCTACTAGCCATTTCAATTTCCAATTGAATGAGCCCTTTTCGAATTTTCTACGACAACTCCTTCGATAAGAAGTTTCCGGGCCAAAACCAAAAAAAAAAAAAAAAAAAATATGTTGTGCCAACATCGTTCTGTGTACGGTTTTATAGGGATGTAGATTCAGATTATTCTGGGTTGGATACTCAGATCTTATCGTTCATCGTTAATATGAGTAGCGCTTTAATAATACATTGTGCAACATCGTTCTATGTACATCGATCATCGTTAATATGAGTAGTGTTGTAATAATACTTTGTGAAAACATCATTGTATGCACATCGTTCATCGTTAATATGAGTAGGGTTGTAAACCCCATCCTTTCTAAAAACCAGAATATAATTTGTACTTTACTGAAAAAAAAATTCAAATGAATTTACTGAAAAAAATCTTTGATTGGATGTGTTTTGGAAAATGATGGGCGTGGAAGGGGTGTTAGCTGCCTTCCAATCACTTACGACTATTAAAAAGGGCACTAGCCATTCCAATTTACAATCGAATGAACCCTTTGCGAAGTTTCTACGACAACCCCTTCGATACGAAGTGCTAATTCAAAATTTTGTTGGCAGGTGTTCGGGGGAATGGTGGGCGTGAGAGGGGGGTTAGTTACCCTCCAATTACTTTCATTTATTCTTTACATTTATTCCTTAAAATATTAATTAATTTTTATTTCTTAAAGTTATAAAAGTGAAAACATTTAACAGAATTTTTTTCAGTAAAGTACAAATTATATTCTGGCTTTTAGAAAGCATAGGGTTTAGAACCCTACTCAGATTAATTTCTGCTCGTTTTGAGTTTGACTTATTTTAATTTCTGTTTGTTTTGGGTTTTATTTATTTATTGATACTGATTTGTGGTTTTTGTATGCTTGGTAGATTATTTGATTCTATTTTTGTTCATTTTTGGTATAATGGAGTTCATTAATTTTTTTTTTTGAAAAACTTACTTTATGCAACAAGTTTTTTTGATTAATTTCTGTTCGTTTTGTATTCACATAGTCTTTTTTCAGAGAGAAAGACTGAACCTCTTCTGAAGTTAAACAGCCATCCTTTCCATAAAAAACCTTAAATAACCCCTGGGTTATAACCAACAACCCTTGCCCCTAATCTCTGGGTTTTTTTCCAACCCCAAAAGCCTTGTTACATGATATTTCGACTATTTTGAATAGAATGACTTTCTCAAAATTTCTATTAGACACATTTGGGGAAAATACGACGTGTGTGAAGGGGGAGGGGGTAGCTGCCCTCTGATCACTTTGACTCTTAAAAAGAGCCTTAGAGCGTCTTATTAAAAATTCAATGAGCCCCCCTCCGAAGTTTATACGACCACACTTTCTATAAAAAACCATATATGTCCTCAGAGCATAACTTACAACCGTTGTCCTGAGGGCTGGGGGGATCTGTTATCCTCAGACATAATTTCTAGAGCTTTCTGATAGGCTGAACAAAATGGCTAAATAAAAACTTTGATTGAAAGTGTTTGGGGAAATGATAGGCATGAGGGGGGAGGGGGCATTTTCCCTCTGATCCCTTTCGACTAATAAAAAAGGCACCAGTAGTCTAAATTTCCAATCAAATCCTTCCAAGTCCTTTTTGAAGATTCTGCAACAAAACTTTCTATAAAAACCTTATATGCTCCAAGGGAATAACTTACAACCCTTGTCCTGAAGGTATGGGGGGAGTGTTGTCATCCTCGAAGACATAATTTCCATACCTTTCAACTACGTCGAACAAAATGACCTTATCAAAATGTTGATCGGAAATATTTGGGGAAATGATGGGCGTGGGGGGATTCTTCCTCTGATTACTTTTGACTAAGAATAATATCCCTCTCAATTTCCAATCGAAAGAACCCTTTTTGAAGTTTTTACGACAACACTTTCTATAAAAACCTTATATGCCCCCAGGGCATAACTTACAGCCTTAATCTCAAATTTTTTTTTGTGTTTGGGGAAATGCTGGGCGTGGCAGGGGTGTTAGTTTTCCTCCAATCACTTTTGACTATTAAAAGGGCACTAGCCCTTTCAATTTCCACAAGGAAGGCCAACACTATTCAAACAGTAATCAATAGAGCACAATAATTGTGCTTATTTAATAAGTAATTGCAATTAATTACAATAGACTAAATTTTATATGTGGTTAGGCGAGAGTTATTCCACTTCCTACCATAATCAAAATATCAACCCTATTCTTTCCAAGACGTTATTGAGAGACTAATGCATGTTTACCAGAGAACAAGAAGCTTAGAGAGAGAACTGAAGACACAGTAAGACATCCATAAGCAGTAATGCTTACTTATATGTTTTCGACCTCTAAATGTACCAAAATTGAAATACATAACCCTTAGATTTTGAATTCTTGCTAATTAGTGGTAGACTTTCTAGCCTGTTATCTGCTGTCCTTCTAGCCTTTTGACTCAACCACATAAATTTCATATTTTTCGTCTAAAAATCATATATTCTTAATTGAAAGGAGCCATGGCCAATCACTACTTTTCATTTTGTCAATTTAGAGTAGGCTTAGAGGCTAACAAGACAATTTCGAAGGCCAAGAAAAGTATACATTAATGATAAATAGAGGGTACACTTTTGATTCATCTTACCTTGAGCAAGATCATCAAACATTGACTGACTGAGCATTCGTTCAATAACACTGGCTGAATGCTTGAGTCGTTGAAACCCTTCTGGTGTCAGTCCAGGTCTTTTTGACAGTTCTGTTGATACTTCTTCAGGCGATGATTCCTCGGAAGCAGGATCGGCAGGCGTAAAAAGTAATTGTTCAGATTCAGCACCTGACTCATCTTTTTTTCGTTCAATTTCTGCAAGAAAATTGCTGATCGTTAAAAGAAGAAGATAATAGTTGCCTTCTGAAGGATAAATAAAAAGAAAACGAAATATAGCTAGTACATAAAAAAAACAAATGTCATAGATGGGGGTCAATACACCAAACAAAGTATAGACGACATATATAAAAACCTTAGCTGGGGTCGGGACACCAGACACCTCCCACTTCCCATGCCTCAGAATTGTTTGGGGAGGGACACAATGAAAAAGTCTTTCATAACTGGAACAAGAAGTGTACAAAAATTCAAGACACTTTATGATTCTGGGGATTGGAGAGGCCTATCCCCCCACCCCACTGATTAAGTCCTTAAGCTGGAGATCCTCTTTATAGAGAAATCTCCCTGTAAGCACCAACGTAATTAATTTCAACTCATCATTATAAGAGTGGATAAGAAGTTTATCATGATGAAAGGTGGAAGTCAAAATACAAAATACTGAATATATATGTCTGAAATAAAGGGAAGTTCTGCCTTCATTGTCTCTTACTTTAAAAATTCTTGAAATTTCTGAATGTATAAATGACTTGAATTTCAGAATATGACCCCTACTGATTCGCCACTGCCCCAGGTTGATCTACCACCAGGCTCAGATGCTTTCTTATAAAAATATCACTCGTATGTAAGAGCCTGGAGTCTTGGATTCTAGCGCTTGGGGATTTTTTTACCAGTCTAAAAAAAGGCACTATGGGCCAGACGTGATATCTCAACAAAGACCGAAGTCAGAGTCTACACAGCATCCGTGCGAACTGTGCTTCTGTACACCTGCGAGACATGACCGCTAATGGCTGTAAAAGCTAAATCTTTGGACGCTTTCGATTGCCGCTGCCTTTGCTATATACTCCGGATTAGCAGATGGTCTAGAATTTCTAATAGCAAAGTAAGAGGCCGCTGTGGCCAGACTGAAGAGCTAACCTCTACCATCAAAAGATGTCATCTCAAATTCTCGGCCAGACAGCGCGCGAAACCAAACTTGCGATATGTCGAAACGTCCTTATCTGCAACCCAGTACCATCCTGGAGACGACATCGGGGGAGACAGATGAAAAAGGTTTAACAAAAATTCAAGGAGGACCATGAGTCATGGGGAGGCTTCTGTAGATATGGTAGGAGATGGGACAGATACTGGCTGAAAATCGCCGGGGAAGATTCAACCGACATATCAAAGTGTACATTGGTGTCGGGCAGGAACGTTCTTCGTCTGGTTCTCACCAAAAAACAGTAAGTTTTTTGCCTGGGCTTCGAATATCAAAATTCCTTACCTCCCCCGGGCCTCGAAGAGTAAAATGATATAATACAATGTTGCCCCCATAAAGATAAACGCTTATTTTTGGTTCGTAAAGATAAGAACCAAAAATAAACCACTGGTACTATTTGTTTTGCACTATTTATTATTACTTTTTCTGTCATTACTATCACAGCATTCCCTTGCAAGATTAGCCTTTGGCAGGCTATTGTTAAATTTTGACTTACAGTGAATTATTGTAATATTACCACTAATCACTAAGAAATAAAACACACAGAATCGTAAAAATCAATGTTAAAGAAGATATAACTGTAGAAAGATAAGTCAAATTTTAAGAATTACGTGAATGAACATCTTGCTTTTCTCCATCACTCATTCAAAAGAAGCTACCGAAGGGAGAATACTGTAGTAGAGCCACGAATCCTTAAGAGAATAAAGGTTGCCAAGGTAACTCTACTCACTTGCAATTATTACTGGCTTAGCCTTCCTTTCAAAAACATCATAGGCTACTGCTATCTCATAAAAATTTGCATTTGAAGAAAAACATTTCAGTACCGTAGTGGCTGTTGTAGATGAAGCTACCTAAAAAAAGATGTCACTGAAAAATAATTTAAGAACTTTAAATTTAGATATTGAATAGTTCAATATATATTACCAAATATGTAAAGCCAGAAGGACATAATTCCATCAACTTGGCGGAATACAAATTAGCTTTATTTTTTTGACCGGTAAATATTTTCCTTATTAAGGTAAACAATAATTTGGTGAAACTTTCTTTAGTATGTTAAATAAGGACAAGTATTTGAGAAAGGTGAATAAAACGTCCACAGATTTTCAGAGTTTGATATTTGAGCTGGTTCCTGTAAGTTCTTTCCTCCTGGTCCCATTACTTTTGTTAAAATAGCAAATAAAGCTTGCTTGAAAAGCGATTGTGCCCTAATGAAACAACCTTACTGAAACAACACATTGTCATTCCTAAAATTCTTACAGTTAATAAAAAAAAATTGGGGATGCTTTAAAAATATGCTCGTAATATTTTATTAACATTTCAAAGTTTTTATCTTATAAATAATGACTGAATATGCTTCCAAGTAAATAAAATTTTTTATTTATTATTCATATTATTTTTCATAAACTATTGATTTTAGTATAACAATAAAATATAACTAAATTCGTATCAGTTTGTTTTAAAGGTCAGGTAAATGGTAAGAAGTATGATCATAAACTGATAAGTTGTACTATCTTGATAAATTCCAATTTTGTTTTTAACGTTAATTTTTAACTCAGGATGTAAACTCAGCAATTTTATGCGAGTCTTAAACGGATATTTTTTGCAGCTTTCCTTTCAGTTTTTGCCTGGAGTTTCCATGTCGTCTGAAGTAAAATAAGAAACCCTCATCCTCTAATATATAAATGAAAGGCCACTTCTCTATTACTTACATTGCCTGGGATTCATAAGCAAAAAAGGCGTTCTGTGAAATTAAAAAAAAAACAACGTAGACTTACAACCCACACAATCAGAATAAGTTAGTTCAGTTGTTTGGTTCAATTTGATTTCTCTTAAACAATTTTCTCCTTAAGGTATTTTCAAAATACCTTTTTTTCCGAACAAAATTATATCGTCTTTTTTTTCAGCCAAATAATATTTGGGAAACGGAGATTTTGAAACAAATTCTCATCATTTCTTGGATACCTTAAAAATATTCGCTGAGTAAAGAACCGGTCCTTAATAGAACTACAGAGGCAAAAACAGATTCCTCGATTTTTCTTCTTATCTGTGAAATTCAGGATTGAAACTTAACACCTTTTGTCATCACTAGCAACCTGCATAAACCATCCCAGCCCTTTAATATATAACAGTCCATCAAAAATTTTTCCGCTGTTATATTCAAATGCAATAAGCCTGATTTTTTTTCTGGATTAGTAAGTTTATTTTATAGACAATAGTAGCCTAGACTTAAAAATAAATACAGAGAAAGCTAAAACAGTATTCAGCATAGGATGAATGAAAGTTTTTTATTTATCCCAAGTCTCATATCTTGGCCAGAGAACCATTTCAATCTACTTCTTTTAAGTTCGCAAAAAAAATACTTTAGCTAATTTTGCTTCCATTTACTACAGCTTGAGAATTCTTTAAAAGCTGGCAAAAAGCCAACGACATCTGATTCATAGCACACAGCGAAAATTTCTTCAGTAAATAGAGAGGAAGAGAGAGAAGGGGAGTGAGAAAGAATAGAAAGGGAAGAAAAAGAAGGGAGGGAGAGAGAAACGGGGACAGACAGATGGAGAGAGAGAACTTACTTTATTTCTGGTAATAGTGGTCTGTACACCTCTCTCACAATGGCTGAAAAGATTAACTTTGCTCAATCCTGCTTCAGTGACCTCTGACTCAGAATCACTCCCATCTTCTCCCTTTGAAGCATGTAATAAATTGACATTGTTTGTTTCTTCTTCGCCATGTGTATCGTAATAGCTTGCTTGTTGACTTCCTGATTCAGGTATACTCTCTTCATCTGAGTCTACTGTGGAAGACGCCTGAAGTATTTTTGGTGGATTTGGGTGAATATTCCCTTCAAAATAATTGAATAAAAAATATGGATACAAAGTTCATAAAACCATAGTTAGCACCGTAAAATCGCAAGCTTGAGTCTATGTTTATTTTTCCATTAATATTTAAGCTTTAAATGCAATCTTGTTCCTTATTAATTGGACGTACTATTGTAATATATAGATATATTGTACTAAATAATAGATAACTAAATAAGAGTCATTAGAACTTAGAGAGGGGAGGGGCATTATCCCTCGTACATATCTAAAGAAAAGAAGAAAACAGCAATATCTCTCACAAGTAGGTAAGCAGTTCTATAAAAAATAGTTGAGATCTTTCTTTCACTTTTCTAAAAGAAATTCCTCCTGAGAAAAGTCGTCCGGCTTCTCTCGACAGTTTTTCCTATGGTTCGGAACTCATCGAATAACCTAAGTTAGGTCACATACTATCTTAAAGGGTTTTATTCTTTTCAAATCTAAAGGGAAATTTAATTTTTTATTCAGTTTTACACTAAATATCTCATATACAATTTTAGAAAAAATAGATACCTTCTTCGCCTTCCAGATACACTGTTTACTTTTGCCTTTTTGTAACTGATTTCTGAGGAGAGTTTTTCAAACTACTCGCAGTATAAGCCAGGATCGCTTTCCTGATCAGCATTGGTTCATGATTGTACAAGACTATTGTATGATCAGGAGGCACGAAAACATATGCACCCTCAAGGTAGTCATATTGTATTATATTCCCTGGTAAATTTGGATTGTATACCTGGAGCCTGATTTTTACTACCCCTGGAATTTCCTGAAAATGAAACATTATAATCTTTAAATTTACTAGATCCTAAAGCATCAGAAAAAAGGCTATGATAAAAAAAAAATAGTTAAAAAAAATATATCGTTAAATCGACACCGTTCCGGTTAGTCAGAAGAAATTCCACGAGTTAATGTGTAATAAGTCCCGAGGAATTTGTTGTCTTTTGGTCTCCAGCATAAAATTGGTTTTCTCAAAAATATCGATGTTAAATTTTAAAAAGAAGAAGAAAAGCATAAAAGGACAACTTAAAACCATGATCACATTATCATATATGATCGTTAAGGTGTGATAAGTCCCGTGAATTTGTTATCTTTTGGTCTCCAACATAAAAGTAATGCACGAAAATTGGAAGTTAAAAAATTAGTTTTCTCAAAAATACCGATGTTGAATTTTTAAAAAAAGAAGAAAAGCATAAAAGGACAGCTTAAAACTATGATCATATTGTCAGTAGTGGAGATACCTTTAGCCGCTGTTTTTAAATAGGGCAATAGCGACAATATCTTGTAATCCTGTTTTAACGAGCTTTTATTTCTCCAGCTCTCAAATCCAAGTTACCAAAAGAAATTAACAATATACCCATTTCAAAAGATCAAGATTATCAAAAACTTTCATTATAATTTTCGATGATAATACTAAATACAAGATTGATCCAAACCAGTTTGGTTTTAGAGCAACACGTTTTTTTTCAAGACATTTACATCGAAATGGTTTTCGCCAACATTAGGGAAGTCCATGATATTTTAGATAACCAAACTGTTATAAATATAAAAGCACAAAACTTTGGGTGTCTGAAATTTCGCGTATGCATTCAGGAATTAAGGACTTATACTGTAAGGAATTATACTGTTCAACTGTTCTGCTTATCACGAGCCATCAAACCAGAAATAAAATATAAGGAATTTCTCAGTAGCCTTAACAGCCCAAAATTACAGCACATGCAAATAAATTTAAAAAACATCATTTTTTTTAAATATTTCAAAAGTAAGTAATTTCCCTAAAAAGTAAAACCTTGGAACATGCACGAATTAAGCTCAATCCCGGTGTTCCCTTTTTTAAGTGACTCATAAGGTAATATAATTGTTGCTGATATACAGTTTTACTGCATAGTTTGTCTTTATCAGACCACTGTTTAAGACATACAATTTATCACTGGATGACAAAAAGAGTCAATAGTTATTTCTTAAAAAAAAGTTCAATAATTTGCAAAGGCCAATATCAACTTTAACGGATATAGACTGCTCAAAAGCCAATTTGACCAAGTCAGTAAAATACGAAGAGGATGGAATTTAAAAAAAAAATGACATTGATGGACTTGACATTTCCCTGCGAGTTATCTGGTGGCAATTTTTTTTCATTATTATTTATAACTTGTGCTGTAGAGCTCAAAATATTCTAAATTAGATTTAGAAAGGACTTCAAATGAGCCTTTCAAAACTGTTTATTATTTCAGGGTAAAACCAAAGCTTATGTCAGGTACTAGTCAAATTTTAAGGGAAGTTCCTTGCAACCGTACAAAGATACGGGCCAATTACTTTTCTCAACAGCCCAACCTTCGAATATAAAAAAATGACTTGGTCATATTGGCTTCCAAAAGATCCAAAACATATAGTTCCTCGAAAAATAAGTATTTCCATTTCCCACCATAAGTCAATAATGGTTAATTTTTGGAAATTCCGATTTAGCGAACTGCCAAATTTCAAAATATTCATGGTCAAGAGTAAAAAAGCAATTAAAAGCATGAAAAAAATCATTAACTTGGCATCTACTCATATATTCTTTCAAAACTTCAACATGATTTTTATATACAAGTATATTCAAAAATTTCTATTATACAACATATACAAAAATTTTTATTATTTCACTGGATCCTTCAAGAAAAAAAAGATGACATAAGATCCGTAACTATAAGAATTTTTACGCAACAGCTGTCTTCCACCAGAGACAAGCATTTTAGATAATATTATTATTATTTTTTAATTTAAATTTGCAGTAACTGAACTTAAAGATTCTTGCAGTTATAGCAATTTTTCACCACAGAAAAGCATTATAGAGAATATATATATTTTTAATTTTGCAGTAGTACTAATCGGAAAACTTTGAGAACCAGGTAAATTCTAAGATGCCACTCATTTTACATGACTGGAATCAGGACGGCAAAATCAAATAGAACAATCAAGATTATCTTATTGCTATTGTAAGTATTTTAGTTTTTTTTTTTTGTACTGTTTTTACGCTTAATAATATTGTTTTTTCTTTGGACACGAAATTTTACTTGACAAATACGACTGCTTTTTATTTCTTGTTGTTTAAATACAGTGTGTATATTGAAAATGCGTCATTGATGACAAACGAGTTAAAACAATTCCTACCTCTTCTTCAGCAAAATCCAATTCCCTTCGAGTCCAAATATCTGACGAAATATCAGGCATAACAGTTGCAAAAGGTGCATCGGAAGCTAAACGGAGTCTATTGAAATACCCATGAATCATCAATCGGCCTATTTTCTAGACATAAAACATCGGTAAGACTAGTCCAATATATCAAGGCCTGAATCATACAAACCTCAAGGCCTGGACAAAAACCAATGTATAGATTATGAAAGTCCTACAGTCGACAATCTCTTGCCCATGTTAGCCCAATTAAGTTGATTATCCTAATTTTTGAAGTTATGTAATGATACCTCATTTTTACAATGTTATGCCAAATCAAATCACCTTGATTCAAATGATTTCATGAATCATATTCATTTTTTACCTGCCAATTTTGTGAAAACTGGCTTAACCTGTTAGCACTTCATCACCTGTTAGCCATCACTGATAGAATCAGGGAATTTTAATTTTCAGAAAAAATCTTTTAAAGAGTTCCGTACTTGTTCCATAGGCTTCAACTATTGGATTCGCATTTGTAAAGTTTTTCTTTACTGATACTTCTACAACTACTAATAACCACTCACCTCAGGTCGAAGCCATGCGAAGCCGAAACAGTAAAATCTATGTCGACTTCTTGGCTACATTTACTCTAAGGGTCACCATTCCTCAAGGCAATTAGTGATTGATTAGTAAATGATCTTCAGGTTTATTTAACACACTGATCCAGACTTTTATGCATGTGTGTTTGTATATAGCGTCAATATATTATATATATGACACCCTTGATGTGTTTTGTCATGGCCAAATAATACTTTAAATCTATCAACTTATCATGTTCCTATCAAGGCCAATAATGTTCAGATCAAAACTCACAATTACCCTTAGCACCAAACTACTCAAGTCAAGACGACCATATTTCACAAAAACAATGACATATAAAATGACAATACAATGACAAAAACAAGGAGCATAAAAAAATTAAATGGAAAATGTCAGAAATTTGTCTTAACTTTTTTTTTTTTTAATTTCGCAGATTGACATGCAACAAAGTAATTTGCACATTAAGCAGCAAGAAATACCAAATAAAAAGGTATATAAAACGTAGATTAAAGCAAATAACATTTTGCCTAACACTAAAGGTCGTGTATCACACTTCTTTAAAATACGTCACAAAGAAAAAAGAAACCTTCTTCTAACGTGTCTGTTATGTACTGTTCATGTTTACAGAGGCGGTAATATGCTCATAGGAGACTGGAGGTAAATGGGCTATGAATGAATACCCCTAGTTCCATGACTATGAAAAAGAGTCTTGTATTGTAAACAAAGGCGTTCTCTTATCTGGTTTGTTGCAGGAGAAAACAATGCTACCGTAAAGTATTTAAAAGCTTTAAATTGACTCTCCAATAAATTATATAACTGCTAAATGTGTCATTAAGTTTTTGGCACGACAATATATCAGAACTTTTTCTATTTTTTTTTTTTTATAGATATATATATAGTAAATGTTCATATCTCAGCTGCTACATACAAAATTTTTTTTTCATTTTGAGGTTTGACCCAGCCTAAAATGAAATATTTCATGCATATGATATGTGTGAAATATATAGCGTAACATTATAATACATAGCATTATATTTAACATGCTATGGAATAATTGTAATGAACTATATTCAGCCTATGAAGTCCTACAGGAGAAGAATTGTCAGCTTTTAAATTATATGAGAACCTCGAAGGATTCATTTATCGATGGAATAATTGTAATGAAGTATGTTCAGCCAATGAAACCCATCAGGAGAAGAATTGTCAGCTTTGAAATTGTATGAAGACCTCGAAGGACTGAGTCAGTTTTGAACAGTATATTTGTAGTGAAGGTAGTTGTTTGGTGACCGGGACCGGATCAGGATAGTAAGCTGTATCGATCCATATTAATTTATTTGATTATTATTTTCATTATATATTGTCAAAATTATAAATCAACGTCCTAATAATAAATTAGTGGTTTGTCCTTTAACTTTGTTGAGCAAATAATGAATATCGAGGGCTAGATAGGCGTTTGGCCGTCCCTGGTCTGTTCGGACCACGAGCCACTGTAATATGGTAGACTTCTGAATTAAGGTAAGTGAGTAAGGATTACGGGGTTGTGATACAGCAATTTGGAACCGCTTGCCAAGGTGAAATCATGGTTAGAGAAACTAGCCTACTACATAATAACTCATATCTATTTATTTCATATCTTGTTTGAAAAAAAACTTAAGCAAGGAAAAACAAATATTGCTTTTTACCTCTACCAATTGGTATATGTTTATATTTATATATTGTGTAAACATATGCAAACAATATCATGTGTCAGATATAAAGAATGTCATATGGTTTTACACAAGATGTCCAAGAAAATACCCGTACTAAAGCCGTTTATTAAGAAGATAAACGAAATTTTCCCTTGCATTTTCTTTTGCCATAGCCTTTTGCTAGGCACGTTTTTGGAAATGTGTAATCTTTATATAAGCCGTTCTTAGTTCAATTTGGCAAAATACAAAAAATAAGTGAAGAAAATTCAAAGGAGGTTCATTGCTTATTTCAGTTTTAACACATCCATTGTAACTGTAAAAAAATTATCCATAATTATTTGGTATTGTCTGTGCTTGGTGCATTTTAGAATATTTTTATCGAATCACATATGTAAAAAAAAAAATTTTTGCATACAATTGCACAAACAACTTGGGAAAGCTGTTTTAGAAGAAACCTTTTCCTTTAAAGAGTATCCTTGTGCGAAAAGAATATCATTGATGCGAAGACTTTCAAAAATGTAAAATATGGACTATGTCCCACTGGCTTCTTAAAAATTCCTTTCTGATAATACGTAGAATTCTGTTTTGGATATAAACAATTACTAACATAATTATAAAATGCATATTTTAAGCATGGAAATATTACGAAAGCTTGAATATTTTACTGGCAAAATGTGAAATTTTTGGCGGAAAGGATATTTCCAGACTACTCAACAAGACACTATAGCATTGACGGTTTAGTTATGAAATCCCCTACATACTACTTTAAAGTGTTTAAAGTCTTCTTTTTTGTTAGCAAAGGGAATTGTGTTCAGAATATTTGCAGTCCCATCACAAATTTGTTGGCTGGATGTATAGCTTCACCCACGTAATGATGAAGTAAATCTTCCTGTGGCGCTGCATAAGTGCAGCCGATATTTACCTACAAATTTCAAAAATTAGAAACCTGAAATTATAGATTTTATAGAGATTCCATCAAAAGCAAAAAAAAACTTTTTGAAAAATGAATATTTTCTTATCTAATCAACTATCTTTGTTTGTCAATTAATTTAATTATAACACACATATACCGCTGCATAAGGGAGGAGTAGCAATAAAAAAAAACGCAAATTAAAGTACACAATTAGCAAAAAAAAATCGAGTAGAATCCGAGTGAGTGAATAAACACGCATAGACTAAGTCTATGAGTTTATTATTCTGTACCAGGAATTTTATCAGAAACATCAAAATTACTCGTATGAAAGGGTGTTTTGTTCAAGGTGGAAGATTAAGAAGCAATTTTCAAAATTTAAAATAATCTTTATTATATCCAGATTTATCCGGATTCTATTAAACATTCCATTTAAGCGTTTAAAAATTTATTTTTTGATGATTTAGTCTAATTAAATGATTCTGCTTTAATGTTTAAATAATAAGAGTCCCTTGTAGAATTACAGTCATACGTCTGAAATTGAGTAAATTTAAAAAAAGATTAAAGAAGTTAAAATATTGCTTCTATTCTGTAACTTCAAGACAACCTCGATCTGCCTTATTTACTAACACGTCCATCATATGATCAAATAGCCCTTAAATGTGAGATTTTATTTCCGAAAATAAATATATAGAATATGAGTTGGGATGGGATACAAATACCCTCTTCGAAATAGACTAATTTTCATCACCATAAAATTTAAGTTAAATGTTTGAAGTATACTCGCGCTCTTACTTCTGACGAGAAAAACTTATTTTAAAATATTAAACTGCATAACCTAAAAAATAATAACTTTCTAAGTCACGGTGAATTATACCTTTTTTAATTTTGGTCCCATTATTTTACGGTTCCCAAGTATCGTTTTCTATTTTATCAAAATTTATTGCTCTAAGCAGCCTAGCCAGATAAAGACTGCAGAGATATTGACAAGTTGTTATGGTTTCCAATGAATCAACATGCAAGCCGTTTTCCTCGACAAAATCTTTTTAAAATATGAATGAAGAAAATGAAATCTCAACATATTGTGCTGCAGAGATGGAAAAAATTTGATAAGAGGTTGAAGTTTTCTTTAAATTTCTTTTTAAACCATGAGTGGCGATCTTAAAAATTTCGTTATTTTGTTCATTCGGAATTGCTCGTTTTAAGCTTAAAGGTCTTCTCCATTGACAATACACGACAATCTTCAAGTTTTGGGAGTACAGCCAACACAGAGAAGAGAGTGGGAATTTTTTTTATTCTTGCCTTTATTTACTTGCGTCCCTGGTTTAGGGACTGTTATCTAGAAAGGCAATGTACTTACGTTAAGATAAGTTTTATGCCTAATACTTTGTTTTTTTCAAATTTATTTCATACATTGACTCATATTCCTGGTCTGAAAATAAGTAACGCATTAACATTTGACGGAACAAAAATGATAAACGAATGCACCATGCTCATTCATATATTTAACAGCACCTTCATTGTTCCAGAATATGGCTGCCGGGTTTGTACTGGCGCTCAGAAAACTCTTGGCATAGCTCTAAAAGATGCAGAATAGGGCTACTGGGCAGATCGCAGCACCATCAAAGACCAACTACTGCCTTTGAACGAGAGTTTTGACGGTTCAATATTTTGTCGATGACTGTCTTTTACAATTACGTCCACCTATTTCTTTCTGCAGAGCCTAATCTTCCTACCATTTTCCATGATGATAAAGTAAGCATGTAGGCACAAAACTAATTTTGACTACCCAGAGGATTGAGTACCCTAAGAAAACGAGCTTTGTCAGTGCTGCGCAGCCATTTGGGACAGTGCTTCTGAAGAGATTACCGCAACATTCTGTTGATTCTGCCAAATTAAAGTTCAGCATATGCAATAAACTTACATGAAATAAGGTATAAGACATGCGACAAATCAGACATCTTGATACACAAGGGACCAGAAGTTACTTAAAAAACACTTAAGCGCAACCTTTGATTAGCAGGAAGAGTAATATAAAAGTTGTTAGACATGTTTTCTTGTTTCTAAAGTATTATGTTAAACACGGTAAAATATAGATACCAAAAATGTTCTACAGCTTTTTCTATGTAGAATCTCATGAAAAAATAATGAACCAATGAAACAGAAGAAATTTAGTTGTTCCAAACAATCTGCTATTTTTAATATAACTCGCTAATAAAACTGCTTTTAATCATTTATACTTATAGCTAGTTTAATACCTTTATAGCTATTTTAATATCACTGATTTTTTTTTTCGATCTAAACTGCAAGCAATATATATTTTCTATTCCTTAAAAAATGAATTTCTTAAAAACACTTGCTTTTACCTCACGTGACACATGGTTGATTGTGAAAAGATATTTCTCTTCAACAGCTACACCACAAATCTAAGTTTTCGATACACAATTTAGGGGAAATGGGGTCTATTCCAAATGATTTTCACTATTCCTACTACAAAAACGTATTTTTCAAACGTCT